>NC_092173.1:26365333-26596598 GCF_045791955.1 Oncorhynchus clarkii lewisi | reverse complement strand
ACGTCAGTTGGGTACAGATCAGTTTGGGTTTGGATTTTTGACAGAAGTCTCACCACTAACATGCTGATGAGGCCGGTGAAGTCATCATCACCGACTAAGTTGCCAGTGGATGGGGTTGAAAGCGAGGCAACATCCGGGCTGGTTGAATTCTGATCACAAACAATGCTCTGAGGTACATCGAAACAACTGATGGTATCCCTTTCCTCAGCATCTATGTTGGCCTCAAAGCCTCGTGCAGCATTGGAGGTCCCACTTGTTGTCATGCTGATGGCGGAGAAAGATGGCAGAGGGTAGGACTTACCACTCAGTAGACTGCCTATATCAGTTACAGTTCCGGTTGGAGATGACCCTCTGCTTTGTGCATCAGAAACCACAGAGTCCATGACCTGGCTTACCATTACTTTGGTAAACAGGCTGACTGTGTCACTAAATGCTGATGTAGAAAAAGAACATGAAATCCTATCTTCAGATACGCTAGCCGGCACACTAACTCCCTGAGCCAAACTCATTGAAGCTGTAGAGGGCACAAGGCTAGGAAGCAAGAGGCGCTTCACAGACTCCTCTGCAAAAAGCTGAACCAGCTTGTAAGCTGTGTGCTTCCCCACCGTCTTGTCATTCCTCTTCAGCTCAGTAAGGACTGTATCGGATGCACTCTTTCCAGCCGCCACTGTCAGAACCAGAGGGGTCAAGTTGCTCTCAGAAATGATGCGGTTGACTTGGTGAGTAAGATCACGTGAGAGAGCACCAATCCTACCCTGAGATATGAGCTCCTCCAGTCTTGCTATTGCAGCTGTTAGATCAGGGTGGAATGCAACCTCCCCTTCTTCCTCTGGATGTACCTCCTTTATGATGGTATCCACTATTGCAGACATGCTTTCCCTGGCATCACACACCAATGTTTTTGGCTTAGTAGATTTGCCCATGTCGATGACTGAGCATCTCACAATGGGCTGAGTAATACTCTCTGGTAAATCAGAAGAGATGGGAGTGCCAGGGAGTGAAAATTCCCACTCTGACTTCTTTGATCTGGCAGATGAGGATGACAACGAGGAGGAAGAACGCTGTGGCGCTTCATAGATCAGTTCCTCACCACATTCACTGCTTACCCTTTCAACATCCTTCAGCATCATTCCAACCACATTCTCTATTTGTGAAAGCTCAGTCACCGTTTGGTCAGATTTTGACAGCTCTTTCTGAATTGAAACCAGAATATGGCTGAGGGTCTTTTTGGCTTGAGCCGTTGTTGCTTTGACTTGATTTTGCCATGTAAAATAATTCCTCATCTTTGTCTTCACATTGTGGTAAATAGTCTTTGCAGTTGTCCAGATCTTCTTCTCAGATACTTCCAAACCAGACTGTGAGCCTTTGGGTGTGGCCTCAGTGTACTCTGAGGTTTTCTCATCACTCTGTTGAAGCATAGAGTCTGCCTGCCATAGAGTAGTAGAAGACTCTGTGGGTGGGAAAAGGCTCTTCATGTCATTTGTAATTGATCCAACGATTTCAAAAGCAGTTATATCTGTATGCCTTAAGGAAATTGTTGATTTTGCTGGCAACATCTGAGAATCTGTCTGGCTGGAACTGACTTTGCTGGGAAAGCTACTGACTGATTTGATCAGTATTTTTCGCACTTCGTTGGTAGCGTTCATCTGGAACTCCTCACTGGAGAGTTTCTCAATGACTGAGGCTGGAGTATCTCTTAATCCTTCCAACCATGAAGAACCAGACACAGGCATGTCTTCTAGATAAGACATGACACTGTCCAAAAAGCCACAGACTTCAAGGGAGTTGTAAGAGGAACCCTCTGCAACAGATGATGTGCATTCCAAATCTGCCACCTCTGACCTATACATGGTCACAATCTGGGACAAGACCTCTTTGGTGCAGGGCACCATGTTGGAATCACAGAGAGACAGTAATGGTTGAGAGTTCTCACTTTGGCATTTACGGAGAGAACCAAGTCCTGTTGAGTTGACCACTTGCAGTATTGCCTCACTCTTACTGGTTTCAGGTTGCTCTGGTGTTTTCTCTCCTACAGAGTCAGTTGAATCACATCCATCAGATAAAGAAGATGAACTACGTTCTGATATAGGGGATTCACTCCTACATGGGGAAGGCAAGCTCAGGATTGAAACAGGCAGATCACTGGAGTCAGTATGCTCCAGAAGCACAGCACTGGAGTCAGCTTTTTCCATAAGTTCTTCCCCTTGGACTGGAGCTCCACCCATTCTGAGGAACAATGTCTCCAGCTTTGCCTGAAGTCTCTCGCAGAGTCTACGAGCTGCATGGAAGGGTTTCCGCTTTGTCGTACAGTGTCCCACTTGGGTATCTCTCTGGGTGCTTGTTGGCTGATCTAATTCAGCATACTGCACAATGTCCTTGACATCTTCAACAAAGTTATCAATTATTTGTGATGCCTCAGATTCTACTTTGGTCTGTATGAGCTCAGTGGCCGCAGAATCAAGGATCCTGTCAGATGGGCTAGATGCATTCATCAAGCTTGGAGTGGTACTAAACGAATGAGAAGGTTGAACCATACCAGAGATATCGCTCATTAACCTTCTCACAAGAATTTCACTCACAGCCTTTGAGGCTTTGGTCTTGAACTTCACACTAAACAGAGTGCCAAGATTTTGCATCATTGCTTTGCAAGATGTACATATTATGTTCAGCTCCTCTGGAACAGGAGAGTCTTCAACATCCAGGTGCTCCACTACAAGGTCACTGCCAGATGCCAACATTTTAACTTTCACAGCCACTTCTCGAAAAACCTTAGCCAATTCCGGATCTTCTTTTTCCAATTCACCCACCATCTCTGCGATAACAGTCATCACTTCTTCTGTTGCAGGTGGAATGCATGACTCTAATACAGAGGTAGAGCTCTGGTCCTCTGGGGTGGTGTGATCATCAAAACATTTCTGGACCATGTTGACCATTTGTTCAGCGGCCTGGGTACCAGAAGAAATAGGGGAGGACCGCCCTGAAATGGCTCTGCTGATGGTCGCAGAGAGGGCAGAGTTAAGCTGTTCGACCACCACCTTGATAAGACCAACAGTCAGCTCAGGTGGGCAAGAGGACAGGATATTATGATCAGACAGTTGCTCCTGGACACTTTTGATGATTCTGTCCTCTGTCATTCCCATGAGGACTTTCACTGAGGTCTGGGAACTTTAAAACGAACAAGCAAAGCATGATAATTCCTGTCTTAACTTGGCAAATCGGTCAAGCGTTGTAATTTTAGTATTCTAAATATCTACATGTCCTTTTGATCGCTTTACATGCTCATTCATTTGAATATGCTCAAAGGCTGATACATTACATTTTGTACTACATCAGATAGAGTAAATTGCATTGGCTAACACTGGGATAGATGATCTCGGTGAAATCCATACATGAAAACCTTGAGGGGAACATACCTCTTAGAAGAGGGTGTTAGGGACCTGAGATGTTGAGCCCCTGTGCCGCCCTTATACATTTTCTTCGCCAGATATCTAACTTCCTGGATGAGCTCCAGTCTTTCCTGATCAAAGGCAGCAAAGGATCTTGCACTGCCACCCCTCTTGGGTGAGTCAGTGTCGTCGTCAGCAAAGTCCTTTACCCCAAGTACGCGGGCCAGGGCTGGCAGCAGGATCTGCAGGGTGGTCTGTGCGATGAAGGTTACAATTGTCTTGCACAATTTGGCAAGCTGTTCCTTCGTCATCTGTTTTGAACAAACAGAACAAAAACAGTCTTTTCAATGGAACTGTGATGTAAAGTATTCTAGATCGAACAGAATGCATTTGATCAACATTGTTATTCTTGTCTGTGACTGAATTCAAAGTTTGATGAAGTCTGACAGAGAACATGAATAACAGAATATGACTTGATGGCTAATCTCTGAATTCAACAGATCATTGACACATCAAAGGTCAAAGGCAGGTAGGGAAACTTACAGGGTTTTTTAGTCCTTTGTAGATCACTTGCCACTGCCTAGAAAATGTAAAATAAGTGTTTTAGTTAGTGTTTAGTTCCCACTGCACAATATTTCATAAATGTTGAACATTACAGAAAAACGTTTAACATACTCATCAGTAAGATTGCGCAGGAATGAGATGAGGATTGGGTAGGAGTATTCCATCTCATCCTTGTTGCCTGGGCCGAATGCAGCCTGAACAGCTTTCTTCTCCAGGAGCTCAATTACAGATCCTCTATCCAGGTGTTTATTCCTGGAGACTAAAGATGTGATTGCCGTAGAGGAAGTAGAAACAAAATTAAAGAGAAATCAGACGTTTTATCTCTTAATACTCTGATTTCATTGTTTTAGGGTTTTAGAATAGGCCTATTTGAATAAAGATATCTATGTGACCTTTCTTACTGATTACAGTAGACTACAGTTTCATTGAAAATGGATAGCACAACCTGCACATCACAGACAGAATAGAGAAACAATGTAGTACTACAGAGGTAAATCTCTGACCTGCATCGTTGTCAGTGCTCAGCTTCGTTGACTTCTTGCCACTCCTCTTACTTTTTGCCTAGGATAGAACAGAACAGATTCCAGAGCTCAAATGATGGCAGACATGTAACACCAGGGCCCGTATACATAAAGTTCATCAGATAAGGTGTGTGCTCAACCTTGCCCAAATAATTGTATTCATTATGATCTCAAATGCAAAACTGATCCTAGATAAGCACTCCTACTCTGAGACAATTTATGAATAGGCTATGGGCCAGGTCAAAGCAGCTCTTAAAACACGTTTTGAAAACAGCTACTACGTATGTTGTTATCTGAGATATATAGATATCTATGGTATGACTGCTATCAGGTACAGAGTGTAACCCAGTAGGCCTATTATGTGCTCTGTCACTCCTGCCATCTTACCTTCCTTCCCTTCTTGGCCTCCTCTTTGGGCGTGGCCACCGGTTCTTCCTCAACAACTTCCTTTCCTTCCCTCTGAGGATCACCATCCTCCCTCTGTGCTACCTGAAGGACAGACATTCCAATAAGTAATAATATGTCAATGTCAGAGTAGATCTGTGCAGAGGACATCATAAATAGAGCTACAGCCATATCAGCGCTAAGCTGGTGACTTTATAAAGAATGGTACATTTGCTTTACAATATGTTATAGCTTTTTACAAGAAATATCTGCTTATATTGCTTTACCCTTTTTTACTTTCCCCCAATATTGTATGAAGTAATTTAGCTTACCTTTTCTTCATCCATTCAAGCTATTTTATATCTCAAAAAGCATGTCCTTGTCTGTGTTGGTTACATTCAAGTTGAGTTCAGGTCGAGAGTGAGGACAATATTGCAGGCAGGGACTGTAATTTAGGGCTACATGCTACGTCATGGAACGTTAGACCTTTATGACATCACAAATAGTATTTTTAGGAAGAGCGCGGGAAAGGTTACTTGCCCACTCAGTAGGACTAGCTAATATTGACAGAAATTTCCCCCTCAAACGTTTTCGATTGCCTACCCCTACGCCTTCCATCGAACATGGTCCTGCCTTTGCAATATTGTCTCTCTTGTGGATTTACTTACGTATGACATGTAGGCTTACTGTGTCGGATCAAGTTGATTGATCTGTCCTAGTCAGCCTTAGGTTGAACCCAAAATCGTCTGGGAAATATTTGTTAATACTATTCATTTCAATATCGTTTTATTCTTTGATTTAGTCCCAATCCAATCCTATTGTTGGCTGCCAATCCCCACCAAATATGTCATTGTAGGACATACTGTAGCGGGAGAAAGTGAGATCTGCAACGCGGACGCGTTCGGTGGCTCCTTCAGTGCAGAGGCAAGCGCGTATGCCAGTGCCACTAAAGCCCGGGCTTGTGAGGCAGTAGTCTACAACGCTGACAGGCAACACCTTGTCATTTTATTAACTCACTAGAATTACCTTGTCTTCTTCATTCATTTCGATTGCACTTCCTTTCGTGGTGAAATTAGTTTTGATTACTATTAACTTTAATCTACAGAGTTTAAGTGTTTATGTTTCCCACGTCATCATGTGATGCTGTGAGCAAACAATTTATGCCCAGCCTTCCTAGATAGGCCTGGGCTGCATAACACTATGAATCTGGGAAAACATAACACTTAAAAAAAAGTTTTACAGTGCAAAAATAGCGTAGGCCTACTTGTGTACTATTCAAATCCACACTAAAGCCACACCTCTTCACACAGACGTACCCATATTCTGTTGTTTTAGCTTTAACCTCTGTTAAATTCACTTCCCTGGTTAATCTGTCATCATGTTTCGTGTTCTCCATGGTTAATCTGTCTCTATGTTTAGTGCACTTTAATATAGCCTGTTTACTTATTTGAATGTTTGATTATATTTATTTTTATCCTGCAGATTTTGTTGTGGATTTAAATTGACTTTGGGTGTCTTGAAAATCACTTAAAATAGCACTGTTGGGGATCACGTGACCCTTGGACGAGATGGCCGCATGAACTAAGAGCTCCGCACAAGTAGTTTCCAATTCCTAATCTTACCTCCACTCCAAGTTCAAACTCATTTAGCTTTAGTAAGAAAAAGTCATGGCGGCGACACTACAGGTGACATTTTTACCCGGACTCGAGTATTAGCGACGGAAAAAGCCTCCAAGAAGAAGCTAGCTTCAGAAAAAACTAGCGCCATTAGCCAGGAGCAAGAGAACCCGCTCCCCCACGAGGCACAACGAATGCCAACCTCGCACTCTGTCGAAGACATCCTTTCTGAGTTGAGATCCCAACGTACAGAACTAAACACTAAATTAGATGCCATTAACTCTCAGCTCAGTGCGATAGGGGGCAAGGTGACAATCCTGGAAAACGCTTTGCCTGACATCAACAACAAGAACCATAAACGCGGGGCGCCTGGACGAGGCAGAGGGGCGAATCCTATCCATGGAAAACTTATTGACAGATGCCATGGAAACAATAGCATATGCTAAAAAGAAAATCGAGCATCTGGAAGAGAAAACAGAGGACCTGGAAAACAGGGGGCGAAGGAATAATTGTGTTCTATTCAATCTGGGCGAAAAAGAAGAGGGAAACAACCACCGCGCCCAATCACCATACGTTTCCTGAGATTCACCGACAAGGAACGAGTCCTACAGGCGGCGAAAAACAACACCATCACAGTGGGAAACGCCAAACTCGCTTTACACCAGGACCTGTCAGCTGGAATACGCCGAAAGCGCCGAGAATTTGACGAAGTGAAGAAATACTCCATTGACCGAGGCATCTTCAGGGGATTCAAATACCCAAACGAGCTCAGGATTCTTCACCAAGGAGCCTTGCGACACTTCAAAACTCCCGAAGAGGCAAAACGTTTTTTGAAAGACAATCCTGGCCAATGAGAAACAGACCAATGACTAAATGCGATTAATGCCATTACTAAAGGAGGTAAGACGACATATAGCCGATATCCAGAGACCCACCCCCTAAAGGTCATTATAGCCGTCCAATTTATATTTATTTTCCTTTAACTGAGAGGGATGGGCTGTATAGCCTAACCTAGGCCTACTAATGTTTCAGCCTACTTTTATTTCCCTGTTTTTTTGTTGTTGTTGCTATTATTACTTGGGGTTCCCTATGTCCCTCGGGGGAGGTATATGTAGGCTTGGCTATTGATTTTATTTTTCTCCCCTCTTTTACTGTGGTCTGGACGAGGGCAACTATGTTATTTACTCAATGCGGGGTGGAGAGGATGAGGCATTTCTTTGGTGGGGAGAGGGAGACGTTGTGCGTTGCTAACTGTTCCCGGTTTTTGTTTTATTCGGAACACAGAATTGAGACTGAGCGGGGGGGTAATAGATCCAACGGGATGTGTCGAGTTGTTTGGGAACTCGGCCGGGGTGTTCAGATATTATTATTTTATGTACACCATTTATTTTCCTTTTATGTGAACGCAGCTGTAATTACTATCCATTTTTACCCAGCGATGACTTGCACTAAAGTTCGATTACTGCTCGATGACGATGACTAGTACCTTGAATCTATTGACATGGAACTGCCATGGTCTAGGGCATGCAATAAAACGAAAAAAGATACTATGTGCTCTAAAAAAGGAAAAAGCAGACATCGCTATTACAAGAGACACACTTCTGTGATGCTGAACATGCCAAACTCCGCAGAGCTTGGGTGGGACAGGTGTATTTCTCATCTTTCAAATCAAACAGTAGAGGCACAGCCATACTTATCCATAAAAATGTTCCATTCATAATTGACAAAAACATATCTGATCCGGAGGGGAGATTTATTTTGATAACTGGGTCACTATATGGTCAACCAATTACTATATTAAACATATACGCCCCTAACACAGATACTCCTGCCTTCATTGTCAAAAATTATAACCCTGTTCAATGAGCATTGTGTCTCCTAGGCGTGGTGGCCGGAGATTTTAATTGTACCCTTAACCCAACCCTAGACAAATCATCTCAAGTCCCCACCACAAATCCTAGATCTGCAAAGATGTTGAACTCTCTTACTAAAGAGATGGGACTGATAGATATCTGGAGAGAGACTAATAGCTCATCTATGGACTATACATACTACTCTAATGTCCATAACACCTACTCCCGTATAGATTACATTTTTATCCCAAAGAGTTTCATAAATTCAGCCACTTGTACAATCGGACCCATAGCACTTTCAGATCACGCCTTTGTCCACCTCCGCTTTGACCTCTGCAAAAACATCCCGAGGTCAAAGAGCTGGAAATTCAACACCTCCATGCTATCAAACGAAGCGTTCCATACATTGGTAACTACATGGATAGACAACTACACACAAGACAATAAAGATTCTCCTGTTTCTCCGGCCACAATGTGGGACGCTGCTAAAGCCACACTAAGAGGTCATCTAATTGCATATGCTTCCTCTAAGAAAAAAGCAATGGAAGCACACAGGCTAGATCTTGAGAGGGAGCTGGAATGCTGTGAAAAAATACATAAACAATCCCTAGACAGCACCTCCTGGAGTCATCTTAAAGCATCCAAAGCCAAACTGAATTTGGACTACACTCGGGAGATAAAAAAAAACGTTTTCTTTACTAAACAGAAATACCATGAGTATAGCAATAGGCCCAGTAGATTGCTTGCTTACCAATTAAAAAAGGAGCAGTCAGAGCGTACAATCATGGCTATCCGAACAGCAGAGGACGAGGTCACATATGACCCAAAAAAGATCCATTTAACTTTTCATGGTTTTTACTGCAAACTATATACCTCTGAGAGAAAACACACGGAGGCAGAACTCCACTCTTTCCTAGAGGGAATCTCGCTACCTAAACTATCAGAGACCGACCAAGAAGATCTCAACTCCCCCTTCACTCCTGAGGAGATCCTGGAGGCAATTACCTCCATGCCACCTAATAAGTCCCCAGGCCCAGATGGATTCCCCAGAGAGTTCTACAAAGCTTTTTGGCCCCAGCTCAGCCCTATCTTCATGCCAATGCTGGAGGATTTTTGCAAAAACGGAGTTCTCTCAGACTCAATGCACACAGCTCGCATTACAGTGTTGCTAAAAAAAGACAAGGACCCCCTATCCTGCTCGTCCTTCCGGCCCATAAGCTTGTTGGATTTCGACTATAAAATAATTACCAAATTGCTCGCCAAAAGACTTAACACTCTTCTTCACAAAATAATAAAAGCGGACCAAACTGGATTTATTAGAGACAGATACTCTTCTGATAACATTCGCCGTCTTTTTGATATTATTGATCAAGTAAACGCACAGAAGACCCCTGTCCTACTGGCTTCACTGGATGCTGAGAAGGCGTTTGACAGGATGGAGTGGAGCTTTCTGTTTTCAGTCTTAGAAAAGTTCAATATGGGCCCAAATTTTATTAAATGGATCAAATCACTATACTCTCATCCAAATGCCATGGTGACTACTAATGGACTGAACTCTGACAGATTCCCTCTGGAACGGGGCACAAGACAAGGGTGCTCGCTGTCCCCGCTGCTCTACTTGTTGGGGGCGGAGCCTCTGGCAGAGCTGATAAGGAGCAATCCAAGTATTATGGGTGTTTCTGCAGCACAAGATTTCGCTTTACGCGGATGATGTCTTGCTCTACATATCCAACCCTGAGAAATCCCTCCCTCTCATTTTAGACACAATTGCTCAGTATGGCAAGTTTTCAGGTTATAAAATCAATTTTAACAAATCCACTGCCTGCCCTCTCAATATTACACTCACCAGCTCTATGAAGACACTTTGTCCTTTCCAATGGAAAACACAGGGGTTTCAATACCTCGGGATCTTCATAACACCAGATCTGAATAGCCTTTTTAAGGAAAATTATCTTCCACTCCTGGACCGAATCAAGAACGATCTCCAAACCTTGATCTCCCTCCCAATTAGCTTAGTAGGAAGAATTAATGTAATCCGTATGAACGTCCTCCCTAGACTGAACTACTTATTTCAGATGCTCCCATGCTATCTCCCAGTTTCCTTTTTCAAAACAACTAACCAAAGCATCACCAAATTTATATGGGGCAATAAAAAACCTAGGATCAAGTTTTCCACTCTATCGAAACCTGAATCTAAGGGTGGTCTTGCCCTTCCCTCCCTTCAATTGTACTACTGGTCTGCCCAAATCCGCAACATGCTAACATGGATCACAAACAGACAAGAGTCAACGTGGATTCAGATAGAAGCCCAATCCTGTGGTTCATTGCCCTTAAGCTCAATTATATTCATTAATAACTTTAGTGAAGTGGGCAACATAGCCAAAACCTTTGTGATTTACAGCACCCTACTAGCGTGGAGGGACTGTAAGAAATACCTGGGCATTTCCTCCCAAATATGTTCTCACTCGCCTATAGTGGGCAACCCAGACTTGCCAAAAGCCCTGAGGGAGGCCAACTTTAATCTTTGGCATACTCTAGGAATCAGGACCTTTTCAGACCTATTTCATCAGAAAACCACTACACTGAAATCCTTTCAAGAGCTCTGCAGTGAATTCGATGTGCCAAGATCCCATTTTTTCAAATATCTTCAAATTAGACATGTAATTTCCTCATTTACCTCCAAGAGGAGGTTTAGAACTCAGTTGAATGAAGTTGAAACCCTTCTTGTCACAGCACAATCCATTAAAGGCAAAATATCTTACATCTATAGACTCCTTTCTGAGAAAGGAAGCTCCTCCTTTACTCCTTTGAAAATAATCTGGGAAAAGGACCTTGGTCTGACTATCAGTGATGAGTTATGGGCGGAGGTTTGCGACAGGGTATACTGCTCCTCTACCAGTGTAAAAATGAAAGAATCTAATTACAAATTTTTGTACAAATTTTATTATACTCCTTTGAGACTCCATAGAATGAAAACAGATATGTCTCCTAACTGTAAAAGATGTACCTCTGAAAGTGGAACCTATATGCATGTATTTTGGAGCTGTAGGAAGATTGCCAGATTCTGGCAATCTGTACATACTGCTGCACAGAAAATACTAGAGGTACAGTTTGATATGACCCCGTGTATCTATCTTCTTAATGCCCAGCAGGACTTTGTTCTTGATCCTGACAGCGAACATTTGCTTATGACTATTACATACTTTGCTAAGAAATGTATTCTTCTATTGTGGGCCTCAAATACCCCTCCTACATTTAAAATGTGGATTGACCAGATTGTTGACTTTCTTCCTCTTGAAAAGCTCACTTATGACCTCCACAAGAGACAGCCCAAGTTTGATAGACTCTGGTCTTCACTATTCAACTATATTTCAAACTGGACAGAGTGAACGGGGTGACTAGGGAAATGCGCAGATACATGTTGTGTAAGGTACTGTAAAACCTAAAAACGAATTATTGGCCCGTCGTCTCAGCGAATGCTTGAAATAGCTGATAAGAACCTTGATAGTGCTGCTGCAAGTGTTAAATGTTTTTTTTGTGTGTTTTTATTTTAATTTCGTTTTTGAGTACGTGTGCACCAAGGAAAATAAATGCTTTTATTTGACTTTATCATTCATTTTAATTGTATTTTTATTTTTTCATATGTATTATTTTTTGACTTTTTCTTTTTTTAAAGCCTGTGAATGTGGAATGTGTTTTGTTGGTTGATTGAAAAACAAGAGAACTTAATAAAACTTTAAATTGAAAAAAAAAAAAAATAGCACTGTTGTTCTAATCGTCAGATCGCAGGTATTCTGATCTTCACTGTCCATGGTGCTGAATCTGGCTGGGTACAAAAATGTGATCGGGGTTGCTTCCTGATAGTTCTGGTTGAAAATACGGAGCATGTTCCTCTGCCCAGGCCTTGCTGACACTTGCCAGATCTTACACTGACTGGATATGTATTTTGTGTGTCAGCTAACCACATCATATGTTATAGCAATCTGTCAGTCAATGACACAATGGATGACTTGGCACACAACCATTGGTTGATGCATGCAACACCTGAGCAGGGACACATTCTTTTCACAGCACTTCAATGCAAAGTAATTTTCGTAGAAGGTTTGGAGAGCATTTTCACTAACCCTAACCCTTTTCCTAACCTTAACCTCAGTTTCCTAACCTGCTACGAAAAATTCACTTCGATATTGAAGTGCCATGAAAAGAGAGTTTCTCACATCTATACAGCACCTTCTAATCAGCAGGTTTGCATGGGCGAGAGTTTTGGCTTTCCATGGCGACATCACCATGTGTAAATTGGTTTATAGACCAACGACAAAGAGAGTGCCAATAACAGCTAGTTTTAATTTCCCCTCCACACTGACCACTCCCAGACAGTCCTAGCAAAATTATTGCTTGAGAAAGTTTTTTTTGCAAAAAATACATTTTTGACCATTTTCATCGTAATCTATTACAGTAAGGTACTTAATTGTTACCCAGAAATGATTTGATATTGATATAAAAACGTCTGCTTTGGGCCTTAAAAAGATATGTGCACTACATACTCAGAAATCACATATATTGACATTTTAGAATGTATTTTATCAAGAAAGTAAGTTATACATGTCTTTAATCTTACTCTTAGTTGCAAATAATTAATTTTGGCTGTGGTTCATTTGGTTTTCAGCACAACCCTGTTTGATAACGTATAGTATTATAGTGACTTCTTGTGGTAAAATGTCAAACTCACAACTAAACTCATTAAAATGGAGGTTTTCTTTACCCTGTCTTATCAAACAGTGCAACATTTGACTGATGAAATAGCATTCTTCTAAAATTCTTACACTTCTAGATGCAAAATACAAGTCACTATTCCAATACTGTTTGATTCTGCCATTTTTGAAATACATTTAACATTTCAGTTAAAAACCCTTTGGATAATATCAACATTAATTACTTAACATCTTAACACATACACACCATGTAAATATCAATAAACAGAGGAACACATGCTACAAATAGTTAGTGACTACCTACCAGTCAATTAAATTAGATTATTCAGAAAAATAACATTGTTATAAGAGACAAATTGCCTTTAGACAACATAAATGACTGCATCTGGACACAGGTCAAAACTACTCTGCCGAGCTCAAGTTACCAGCTATGTATGGTTTCAACACTTACATTTATTGAGTTATTGAAAAGTATCCTACAAACATTGTTCGAATGTGAAAGTGATCAGGTTTTCTGAAACAGGTGTGTTTGTATTGAAGAACCCTGAGATTGTGGACAGTAGGACTTGTGTGAACAGGTGTGAACAGACTGAAGATAATGATGTTTTCCTTTCTCTGTCTTTCGAAACTCAGGAACAGTTTGAATGTTTTTTTTATTGTAATTTAAACAATGGTATGGATGATTAAGCTGGATCTTTCTCTCTGAATCAGGAGTGCACTTTCATTCTCCCAATTTTTCCAAAAGCCCAATCTGAGCAATCTTTGCTATAAACCCTGTCTTTCCCATTGTTGTTTATAAGTGGAAAATGATCAATTCGATAATCACACATAATGGGCATTTCACAGCCAAGACTTTTGATCCTTCCCATCAAGGCCATGTTGGCCAGTTTAACCTTCACCCGGTCCCTCTCTTCCGGAGTCCTCTTGGAGGTGCACTCCACAGTAGAGTCGGTCTCAAAGGAGATGGCTGGGACGTGAGTGAGCAGGTGGCCCCCAGCCTTCTCCTGGGCCATGGGCGTGGGAGTCTGCAGGACCAGCCCGTGCGTCGCTTGTTGATGTCGAAGGTAAAAGCCAAGAGGATACACACAAACATTGACCATATAATGTAACGTTGTTACATGTAACTAACTAGCTTGACTTGCCACCGTGTGAAACATGTATGCTACCATATGTTACTAAAAAGAGCTGACAATATTATAAAATGTGATCCAGGAGTTTATGTTTGAATTCTGGTTCTCTCACAACACAAGTCACTCAGAAAAGCATCTGTAGGCAGAAGCATGCTACATGTACATTTGGCATTTGAAAAAACTACAGCTGTGCTATGCTACCGAATGCAAAATGTATCTGTATCATAAAAGTGTAGTGCAATATTCCCTTTTCTTGCCACACACATACTCTCTCTCACTAGGGACAAATGTTTTGGCTACTTGTCCAGAGAGGTTTGAGCTTTAGAAGTGGATCTGCAGCAAAAGTAGACCTTTATTGCCATCTACAGGTCAAAGGTCAGACTGGCATTCAGTAAAATGTAAACATGGGCGATCCACAGAAAATGGAAATGTGTGTGTTTCTGTTTGAGAAGTTAAACCAGTTAATTCCCTTATAACTGAGTGTCCTGCATCATGTATTATTTTATTGGTTGTAAATTAAATACGGTTTATTTTACAGTACATGTATTTTACACTGAATCATTGATATCTGGTTGAATGTTGGTTGTGGGTGTAACGGTGTAACTGGCGCCTCTGGGCTGAGGGGCTCTGGCGCCTTTGGGCTGAGGGGCTCTGGCGGCCCCTGGCTGACTGGCGGCCCCTGGCTGACTGGCGGCCCCTGGCAGACTGGCGGCACTGGCGTCCCCTGGCAGACTGGCGGCACTGGCGGCCCCTGGCAGACTGGCGGCCCCTGGCAGACTGGCGGCCCCTGGCAGACTGGCGGCACTGGCGGCCCCTGGCAGACTGGCGGCACTGGCGGCCCCTGGCAGACTGGCGGCACTGGCGGCCCCTTGCAGACTGGCGGCACTGGCGGCGCTGGGCAGACGGGTGGCTCAGGCGGCGCTGGGCAGACGGGTGGCTCCGGCAACGCTGGAGAGGAGGAAGGCTCTGGCAGCGCTGGAGAGGCGGGAGACTCCGACAGCGCTGGAGAGGAGGAAGGCTCCGGCAGCGCTGGACAGGCGGGAGCCCCTGTAAGGATGAGCCGGAGAGACAGCCTGGTGCAGGGGGCTGCCACCGGAGGGCTGGTGCGTGGAGGTGGTGACAGATAGACCAGACCGTGCAGGCGCACTGGAGCTCTTGAGCACCGAGCCTTCCCAACCTTACCCGGTTGAATGGTCCCGGTCGCCCTGCCAGTGCGGCGAGGTGGAATAGCCCGCACTGGGCTATGCAGGCGAACCGGGGACACCGTGCGCAAGGCTGGTGCCATGTAAGCCGGCCCAAGGAGACGCACTGGAGACCAGACGTGTAGAGCCGGCTTCATGGCACTTGGCTCGATGCCCACTCTAGCCTGGCCGATACGCGGAGCTGGAATGTACCGCACCGGGCTATGCACCCGCACTGGGGACACCGTGCGCTTCACAGCATAACACGGTGCCTGCCCGGTCTCTCCAGCCCCCCGGTAAGCACAGGAAGTTGGCGCAGGTCTCCTACCTGGCTTTGCCACACTTCCTGTGTGCCCCCCCCTAAGAAATGTTTGGGGCTGACTCTCAGGCTTCCATCCACGCCGCCGTGCTGCCTCCTCATACCAGCGCCTCTCCGACTTCGCCGCCTCCAGCTCTTCTTTGGGGCGGCGATATTCTCCAGGCTGTGCCCAGGGTCCTTTACCTTCCAATTCTTCCTCCCATGTCCATTCCTCTTTTCGCTGCTGTAGCTGTTGCCCGTTACCATGCCGCTTGGTCCTGTTGTGGTGGGTGATTCTGTAACGGTTCTCTTGCGGTGAAGGAGAGGCGGACCAAAACGCAGCATGGTGATGATTCATGTTTGTTTAATAAAGGAAAACTATACATGAATAAACTACAAAACAATGAAATGTGAAAACCTAAACAGTCCTATCTGGTGCAAACACAGAGACAGGAACAATCACCCACAAACACACAGTGAAACCCAGGCTACCTAAATATGGTTCCCAATCAGAGACAATGACTAACACCTGCCTCTGATTGAGAACCATATCAGGCCAGACATAGAAATAGACAAACAAGACATCCAACATAGAATGCCCACTCAGATCACACCCTGACCAACCAAAACATAGAAACATACAAAGCAAACTATGGTCAGGGTGTGACAGTGGGACATATCTGAAGTACTATGTGTGTGTGCTCAATGAATCACACTGTGTGTGTGTGGGTGGGGTGCATGTTCTATACATTATTCAGGACAACATTACTTTGTTTAGCCTACACCGTGACTATGACTGCATAATAAACTAAACTAAATATACTATGTATTTTCTAATCAAATGTGTTAACAGGGCAACAATAAAGAAGACAAAGGCCATCAATTCAATGCAAATATTACTGTATTAAAGGAAATTGTTGTATTAAGCTTGCTTTGAAAACCGTTTGAATGGCTTGGATAGGCCTATGGAGATGGTGGAAAACATCCTGATTAGAAGGGGACGTTTGCAAGGCTTCTCCTGTTGAGAGGTGGAGGGAAGACCCTCTGGGAGTCCAAATGTGGCAGGATGTGCCACTATGTTGGGCGACAGAAGAGAGAGAGTTGACATGCACTTTCATTTAGAAATGATGGTATATTGTATTCTTAGTTTCAACTCATTATTACTTTCACAAATAAATGAGAACCAGAATCTTGAGATTTGGAAACTATAAATAATTGTACATAAGAGATTACTATCGATAATATATAATGTACTGTATATAGGGTTTAATATTTTTGCAATAGCAGCTTTGTACACCAATATCTCAAACAGTAAATGTCCTGCTGTATGGACTTACACATGATATCTTCAGTCTGGTCTTTGGATTCAGAATGGCAGGATTTCTTATTGGAATCCTTCTTGTTTCCCATCATGAATGGCTAAAACAAAAACATGTCAAAACAACTGTCACAGCAGAACAATCTCACGGTAATAACGATCACATCTTACACACCAGCACAACAAGATTTATAAATGGTTTTGGAATTAATGGATGGTTTTACATTTTCTCTAAATAACATTGTTTACTCACATTGACACAATTGTTAACTTAAATAAGTGTGATGTACCTTTAAGTTGAATTTCAGTCTGGCAAGCCTTTGTAGGAAAGACAGCTTCCCTCTGGTAGCCTTCACATCTTCAGCCATGAGAAGAGCTTCTGGCCTGGTGGCTTCAAAAGATGTTCTTGAGGCTGCTCTTGATGCCTCGTTACAACTGTGGAGAAGCTCCTTGCTCAATGACTTCACAAGAATCCTATTGAAAGTGGAGTCCTGAGTCGACACGGCCAGTTGGAGTATTTTCTCTGAGCCAAACTCCTTCAACAGATGTTTGTAGACGGTGCTGTATACTTTGTGACTCTTCAGGTTCTTGGGATAAGCTTGGGTCTCAGAGCAGCCTGACCATGCACAGAAGGAAGCTATAACTTTTGGAATCAGGTCTTGTGACGTGCGTGTGACGTCAGTTGGGTACAGATCAGTTTGGGTTTGTATTTTTGACAGAAGTCTCACCACTAACATGCTGATGAGGCCGGTGAAGTCATCATCACCGACTAAGTTGCCAGTGGATGGGGTTGAAAGCGAGGCAACATCCGGGCTGGTTGAATTCTGATCACAAACAATGCTCTGAGGTACATCGAAACAACTGATGGTATCCCTTTCCTCAGCATCTATGTTGGCCTCAAAGCCTCGTGCAGCATTGGAGGTCCCACTTGTTGTCATGCTGATGGCGGAGAAAGATGGCAGAGGGTAGGACTTACCACTCAGTAGACTGCCTATATCAGTTACAGTTCCGGTTGGAGATGACCCTCTGCTTTGTGCATCAGAAACCACAGAGTCCATGACCTGGCTTACCATTACTTTGGTAAACAGGCTGACTGTGTCACTAAATGCTGATGTAGAAAAAGAACATGAAATCCTATCTTCAGATACGCTAGCCGGCACACTAACTCCCTGAGCCAAACTCATTGAAGCTGTAGAGGGCACAAGGCTAGGAAGCAAGAGGCGCTTCACAGACTCCTCTGCAAAAAGCTGAACCAGCTTGTAAGCTGTGTGCTTCCCCACCGTCTTGTCATTCCTCTTCAGCTCAGTAAGGACTGTATCGGATGCACTCTTTCCAGCCGCCACTGTCAGAACCAGAGGGGTCAAGTTGCTCTCAGAAATGATGCGGTTGACTTGGTGAGTAAGATCACGTGAGAGAGCACCAATCCTACCCTGAGATATGAGCTCCTCCAGTCTTGCTATTGCAGCTGTTAGATCAGGGTGGAATGCAACCTCCCCTGCTTCCTCTGGATGTACCTCCTTTATGATGGTATCCACTATTGCAGACATGCTTTCCCTGGCATCACACACCAATGTTTTTGGCTTAGTAGATTTGCCCATGTCGATGACTGAGCATCTCACAATGGGCTGAGTAATACTCTCTGGTAAATCAGAAGAGATGGGAGTGCCAGGGAGTGAAAATTCCCACTCTGACTTCTTTGATCTGGCAGATGAGGATGACAACGAGGAGGAAGAACGCTGTGGCGCTTCATAGATCAGTTCCTCACCACATTCACTGCTTACCCTTTCAACATCCTTCAGCATCATTCCAACCACATTCTCTATTTGTGAAAGCTCAGTCACCGTTTGGTCAGATTTTGACAGCTCTTTCTGAATTGAAACCAGAATATGGCTGAGGGTCTTTTTGGCTTGAGCCGTTGTTGCTTTGACTTGATTTTGCCATGTAAAATAATTCCTCATCTTTGTCTTCACATTGTGGTAAATAGTCTTTGCAGTTGTCCAGATCTTCTTCTCAGATACTTCCAAACCAGACTGTGAGCCTTTGGGTGTGGCCTCAGTGTACTCTGAGGTTTTCTCATCACTCTGTTGAAGCATAGAGTCTGCCTGCCATAGAGTAGTAGAAGACTCTGTGGGTGGGAAAAGGCTCTTCATGTCATTTGTAATTGATCCAACGATTTCAAAAGCAGTTATATCTGTATGCCTTAAGGAAATTGTTGATTTTGCTGGCAACATCTGAGAATCTGTCTGGCTGGAACTGACTTTGCTGGGAAAGCTACTGACTGATTTGATCAGTATTTTTCGCACTTCGTTGGTAGCGTTCATCTGGAACTCCTCACTGGAGAGTTTCTCAATGACTGAGGCTGGAGTATCTCTTAATCCTTCCAACCATGAAGAACCAGACACAGGCATGTCTTCTAGATAAGACATGACACTGTCCAAAAAGCCACAGACTTCAAGGGAGTTGTAAGAGGAACCCTCTGCAACAGATGATGTGCATTCCAAATCTGCCACCTCTGACCTATACATGGTCACAATCTGGGACAAGACCTCTTTGGTGCAGGGCACCATGTTGGAATCACAGAGAGACAGTAATGGTTGAGAGTTCTCACTTTGGCATTTACGGAGAGAACCAAGTCCTGTTGAGTTGACCACTTGCAGTATTGCCTCACTCTTACTGGTTTCAGGTTGCTCTGGTGTTTTCTCTCCTACAGAGTCAGTTGAATCACATCCATCAGATAAAGAAGATGAACTACGTTCTGATATAGGGGATTCACTCCTACATGGGGAAGGCAAGCTCAGGATTGAAACAGGCAGATCACTGGAGTCAGTATGCTCCAGAAGCACAGCACTGGAGTCAGCTTTTTCCATAAGTTCTTCCCCTTGGACTGGAGCTCCACCCATTCTGAGGAACAATGTCTCCAGCTTTGCCTGAAGTCTCTCGCAGAGTCTACGAGCTGCATGGAAGGGTTTCCGCTTTGTCGTACAGTGTCCCACTTGGGTATCTCTCTGGGTGCTTGTTGGCTGATCTAATTCAGCATACTGCACAATGTCCTTGACATCTTCAACAAAGTTATCAATTATTTGTGATGCCTCAGATTCTACTTTGGTCTGTATGAGCTCAGTGGCCGCAGAATCAAGGATCCTGTCAGATGGGCTAGATGCATTCATCAAGCTTGGAGTGGTACTAAACGAATGAGAAGGTTGAACCATACCAGAGATATCGCTCATTAACCTTCTCACAAGAATTTCACTCACAGCCTTTGAGGCTTTGGTCTTGAACTTCACACTAAACAGAGTGCCAAGATTTTGCATCATTGCTTTGCAAGATGTACATATTATGTTCAGCTCCTCTGGAACAGGAGAGTCTTCAACATCCAGGTGCTCCACTACAAGGTCACTGCCAGATGCCAACATTTTAACTTTCACAGCCACTTCTCGAAAAACCTTAGCCAATTCCGGATCTTCTTTTTCCAATTCACCCACCATCTCTGCGATAACAGTCATCACTTCTTCTGTTGCAGGTGGAATGCATGACTCTAATACAGAGGTAGAGCTCTGGTCCTCTGGGGTGGTGTGATCATCAAAACATTTCTGGACCATGTTGACCATTTGTTCAGCGGCCTGGGTACCAGAAGAAATAGGGGAGGACCGCCCTGAAATGGCTCTGCTGATGGTCGCAGAGAGGGCAGAGTTAAGCTGTTCGACCACCACCTTGATAAGACCAACAGTCAGCTCAGGTGGGCAAGAGGACAGGATATTATGATCAGACAGTTGCTCCTGGACACTTTTGATGATTCTGTCCTCTGTCATTCCCAGGAGGACTTTCACTGAGGTCTGGGAACTTTAAAACGAACAAGCAAAGCATGATAATTCCTGTCTTAACTTGGCAAATCGGTCAAGCGTTGTAATTTTAGTATTCTAAATATCTACATGTCCTTTTGATCGCTTTACATGCTCATTCATTTGAATATGCTCAAAGGCTGATACATTACATTTTGTACTACATCAGATAGAGTAAATTGCATTGGCTAACACTGGGATAGATGATCTCGGTGAAATCCATACATGAAAACCTTGAGGGGAACATACCTCTTAGAAGAGGGTGTTAGGGACCTGAGATGTTGAGCCCCTGTGCCGCCCTTATACATTTTCTTCGCCAGATATCTAACTTCCTGGATGAGCTCCAGTCTTTCCTGATCAAAGGCAGCAAAGGATCTTGTACTGCCACCCCTCTTGGGTGAGTCAGTGTCGTCGTCAGCAAAGTCCTTTACCCCAAGTACGCGGGCCAGGGCTGGCAGCAGGATCTGCAGGGTGGTCTGTGCGATGAAGGTTAAAATTGTCTTGCACAATTTGGCAAGCTGTTCCTTCGTCATCTGTTTTGAACAAACAGAACAAAAACAGTCTTTTCAATGGAACTGTGATGTAAAGTATTCTAGATCGAACAGAATGCATTTGATCAACATTGTTATTCTTGT
Organism: Oncorhynchus clarkii lewisi; assembly: GCF_045791955.1. Lineage (NCBI taxonomy): Eukaryota > Metazoa > Chordata > Actinopteri > Salmoniformes > Salmonidae > Oncorhynchus > Oncorhynchus clarkii. Next base: position 26,575,161 of record NC_092173.1, on the reverse strand, counting down.
CTGTGACTGAATTCAAAGTTTGATGAAGTCTGACAGAGAACATGAATAACAGAATATGACTTGATGGCTAATCTCTGAATTCAACAGATCATTGACACATCAAAGGTCAAAGGCAGGTAGGGAAACTTACAGGGTTTTTTAGTCCTTTGTAGATCACTTGCCACTGCCTAGAAAATTTAAAATAAGTGTTTTAGTTAGTGTTTAGTTCCCACTGCACAATATTTCATAAATGTTGAACATTACAGAAAAACTTTTAACATACTCATCAGTAAGATTGCGCAGGAATGAGATGAGGATTGGGTAGGAGTATTCCATCTCATCCTTGTTGCCTGGGCCGAATGCAGCCTTAACAGCTTTCTTCTCCAGGAGCTCAATTACAGATCCTCTATCCAGGTGTTTATTCCTGGAGACTAAAGATGTGATTGCCGTAGAGGAAGTAGAAACAAAATTAAAGAGAAATCAGACGTTTTATCTCTTAATACTCTGATTTCATTGTTTTAGGGTTTTAGAATAGGCCTATTTGAATAAAGATATCTATGTGACCTTTCTTACTGATTACAGTAGACTACAGTTTCATTGAAAATGGATAGCACAACCTGCACATCACAGACAGAATAGAGAAACAATGTAGTACTACAGAGGTAAATCTCTGACCTGCATCGTTGTCAGTGCCCAGCTTCCTTGACTTCTTGCCACTCCTCTTACTTTTTGCCTAGGATAGAACAGAACAGATTCTAGAGCTCAAATGATGGCAGACATGTAACACCAGGGCCCGTATACATAAAGTTCATCAGATAAGGTGTGTGCTCAACCTTGCCCAAATAATTGTATTCATTATGATCTCAAATGCAAAACTGATCCTAGATAAGCACTCCTACTCTGAGACAATTTATGAATAGGCTATGGGCCAGGTCAAAGCAGCTCTTAAAACACGTTTTGAAAACAGCTACTACGTATGTTGTTATCTGAGATATATAGATATCTATGGTATGACTGCTATCAGGTACAGAGTGTAACCCAGTAGGCCTATTATGTGCTCTGTCACTCCAGCCATCTTACCTTCCTTCCCTTCTTGGCCTCCTCTTTGGACGTGGCCAAAGGTTCTTCCTCAACAACTTCCTTTCCTTCCCTCTGAGGATCACCATCCTCCCTCTGTGCTACCTGAAGGACAGACATTCCAATAAGTAATAATATGTCAATGTCAGAGTAGATCTGTGCAGAGGACATCATAAATAGAGCTACAGCCATATCAGCGCTAAGCTGGTGACTTTATAAAGAATGGTACATTTGCTTTACAATATGTTATAGCTTTTTACAAGAAATATCCGCTTATATTGCTTTACCCTTTTTTACTTTCCCCCAATATTGTATGAAGTAATTTAGCTTACCTTTTCTTCATCCATTCAAGCTATTTTATATCTCAAAAAGCATGTCCTTGTCTGTGTTGGTTACATTCAAGTTGAGTTCAGGTCGAGAGTGAGGACAATATTGCAGGCAGGGACTGTAATTTAGGGCTACATGCTACGTCATGGAACGTTAGACCTTTATGACATCACAAATAGTATTTTTAGGAAGAGCGCGGGAAAGGTTACTTGCCCACTCAGTAGGACTAGCTAATATTGACAGAGATTTCCCCGTCAAACGTTTTCGATTGCCTACCCCTACGCCTTCCATCGAACATGGTCCTGCCTTTGCAATATTGTCTCTCTTGTGGGTTTACTTACGTATGACATGTAGGCTTACTGTGTCGGATCAAGTTGATTGATCTGTCCTAGTCAGCCTTAGGTTGAACCCAAAATCTTCTGGGAAATATTTGTTAATACTATTCATTTCAATATCGTTTTATTCTTTGATTTAGTCCCAATCCAATCTTATTGTTGGCTGCCAATCCCCACCAAATATGTCATTGTAGGACATACTGTAGCGGGAGAAAGTGAGATCTGCAACGCGGACGCGTTCGGTGGCTCCTTCAGTGCAGAGGCAAGCGCGTATGCCAGTGCCACTAAAGCCCGGGCTTGTGAGGCAGTAGTCTACAACGCTGACAGGCAACACCTTGTCATTTTATTAACTCACTAGAATTACCTTGTCTTCTTCATTCATTTCGATTGCACTTCCTTTCGTGGTGAAATTAGTTTTGATTACTATTAACTTTAATCTACAGAGTTTAAGTGTTTATGTTGCCCACGTCATCATGTGATGCTGTGAGCAAACAATTTATGCCCAGCCTTCCTAGATAGGCCTGGGCTGCATAACACTATGAATCTGGGAAAACATAGCACTTAAAAAAAAGTTTTACAGTGCAAAAATAGCGTAGGCCTACTTGTGTACTATTCAAATCCACACTAAAGCCACACCTCTTCACACAGACGTACCCAGATTCTGTTGTTTTAGCTTTAACCTCTGTTAAATTCACTTCCCTGGTTAATCTGTCATCATGTTTCGTGTTCTCCATGGTTAATCTGTCTCTATGTTTAGTGCACTTTAATATAGCCTGTTTACTTATTTGAATGTTTGATTATATTTCTTTTTATCCTGCAGATTTTGTTGTGGATTTAAATTGACTTTGGGTGTCTTGAAAATCACTTAAAATAGCACTGTTGGGGATCACCTGACCCTTGGACGAGATGGCCGCATGAACTAAGAGCTCCGCACAAGTAGTTTCCAATTCCTAATCTTACCTCCACTCCAAGTTCAAACTCATTTAGCTTTAGTAAGAAAAAGTCATGGCGGCGACACTACAGGTGACATTTTTACCCGGACTCGAGTATTAGCGACGGAAAAAGCCTCCAAGAAGAAGCTAGCTTCAGAAAAAACTAGCGCCATTAGCCAGGAGCAAGAGAACCCGCTCCCCCACGAGGCACAACGAATGCCAACCTCGCACTCTGTCGAAGACATCCTTTCTGAGTTGAGATCCCAACGTACAGAACTAAACACTAAATTAGATGCCATTAACTCTCAGCTCAGTGCGATAGGGGGCAAGGTGACAATCCTGGAAAACGCTTTGCCTGACATCAACAACAAGATAACCATAAACGCGGGGCGCCTGGACGAGGCAGAGGGGCGAATCCTATCCATGGAAAACTTATTGACAGATGCCATGGAAACAATAGCATATGCTAAAAAGAAAATCGAGCATCTGGAAGAGAAAACAGAGGACCTGGAAAACAGGGGGCGAAGGAATAATTGTGTTCTATTCAATCTGGGCGAAAAAGAAGAGGGAAACAACCACCGCGCCCAATCACCATACGTTTCCTGAGATTCACCGACAAGGAACGAGTCCTACAGGCGGCGAAAAACAACACCATCACAGTGGGAAACGCCAAACTCGCTTTACACCAGGACCTGTCAGCTGGAATACGCCGAAAGCGCCGAGAATTTGACGAAGTGAAGAAATACTCCATTGACCGAGGCATCTTCAGGGGATTCAAATACCCAAACGAGCTCAGGATTCTTCACCAAGGAGCCTTGCGACACTTCAAAACTCCCGAAGAGGCAAAACGTTTTTTGAAAGACAATCCTGGCCAATGAGAAACAGACCAATGACTAAATGCGATTAATGCCATTACTAAAGGAGGTAAGACGACATATAGCCGATATCCAGAGACCCACCCCCTAAAGGTCATTATAGCCGTCCAATTTATATTTATTTTCCTTTAACTGAGAGGGATGGGCTGTATAGCCTAACCTAGGCCTACTAATGTTTCAGCCTACTTTTATTTCCCTGTTTTTTTGTTGTTGTTGCTATTATTACTTGGGGTTCCCTATGTCCCTCGGGGGAGGTATATGTAGGCTTGGCTATTGATTTTATTTTTCTCCCCTCTTTTACTGTGGTCTGGACGAGGGCAACTATGTTATTTACTCAATGCGGGGTGGAGAGGATGAGGCATTTCTTTGGTGGGGAGAGGGAGACGTTGTGCGTTGCTAACTGTTCCCGGTTTTTGTTTTATTCGGAACACAGAATTGAGACTGAGCGGGGGGGTAATAGATCCAACGGGATGTGTCGAGTTGTTTGGGAACTCGGCTGGGGTGTTCAGAGATTATTATTTTATGTACACCATTTATTTTCCTTTTATGTGAACGCAGCTGTAATTACTATCCATTTTTACCCAGCGATGACTTGCACTAAAGTTCGATTACTGCTCGATGATGATGACTAGTACCTTGAATCTATTGACATGGAACTGCCATGGTCTAGGGCATGCAATAAAACGAAAAAAGATACTATGTGCTGTAAAAAAGGAAAAAGCAAAAGAGACACACTTCTGTGATGCTGAACATGCCAAACTCAGCAGAGCTTGGGTGGGACAGATGTATTTCTCATCTTTCAAATCAAACAGTAGAGGCACAGCCATACTTATCCATAAAAATGTTCCATTCATAATTGACAAAAACATATCTGATCCGGAGGGGAGATTTATTTTGATAACTGGGTCACTATATGGTCAACCAATTACTATATTAAACATATACGCCCCTAACACTGCCTTCATTGTCAAAAATTATAACCCTGTTCAATGAGCATTGTGTCTCCTTAGGCGTGGTGGCCGGAGATTTTAATTGTACCCTTAACCCAACCCTAGACAAATCATCTCAAGTCCCCACCACAAATCCTAGATCTGCAAAGATGTTGAACTCTCTTACTAAAGAGATGGGACTGATAGATATCTGGAGAGAGACTAATAGCTCATCTATGGACTATACATACTACTCTAATGTCCATAACACCTACTCCCGTATAGATTACATTTTTATCCCAAAGAGTTTCATAAATTCAGCCACTTGTACAATCGGACCCATAGCACTTTCAGATCACGCCTTTGTCCACCTCCGCTTTGACCTCTGCAAAAACATCCCGAGGTCAAAGAGCTGGAAATTCAACACCTCCATGCTATCAAACGAAGCGTTCCATACATTGGTAACTACATGGATAGACAACTACACACAAGACAATAAAGATTCTCCTGTTTCTCCGGCCACAATGTGGGACGCTGCTAAAGCCACACTAAGAGGTCATCTAATTGCATATGCTTCCTCTAAGAAAAAAGCAATGGAAGCACACAGGCTAGATCTTGAGAGGGAGCTGGAATGCTGTGAAAAAATACATAAACAATCCCTAGACAGCACCTCCTGGAGTCATCTTAAAGCATCCAAAGCCAAACTGAATTTGGAATACACTCGGGAGATAAAAAAAAAACGTTTTCTTTACTAAACAGAAATACCATGAGTATAGCAATAGGCCCAGTAGATTGCTTGCTTACCAATTAAAAAAGGAGCAGTCAGAGCGTACAATCATGGCTATCCGAACAGCAGAGGACGAGGTCACATATGACCCAAAAAAGATCCATTTAACTTTTCATGATTTTTACTGCAAACTATATACCTCTGAGAGAAAACACACGGAGACAGAACTCCACTCTTTCCTAGCGGGAATCTCGCTACCTAAACTATCAGAGACCGACCAAGAAGATCTCAACTCCCCCTTCACTCCTGAGGAGATCCTGGAGGCAATTACCTCCATGCCACCTAATAAGTCCCCAGGCCCAGATGGATTCCCCAGAGAGTTCTACAAAGCTTTTTGGCCCCAGCTCAGCCCTATCTTCATGCCAATGCTGGAGGATTTTTGCAAAAACGGAGTTCTCTCAGACTCAATGCACACAGCTCGCATTACAGTGTTGCTAAAAAAAGACAAGGACCCCCTATCCTGCTCGTCCTTCCGGCCCATAAGCTTGTTGGATTTCGACTATAAAATAATTACCAAATTGCTCGCCAAAAGACTTAATACTCTTCTTCCCAAAATAATAAAAGCGGGCCAAACTGGATTTATTAGAGACAGATACTCTTCTGATAACATTCGCCGTCTTTTTGATATTATTGATCAAGTAAACGCACAGAAGACCCCTGTCCTACTGGCTTCACTGGATGCTGAGAAGGCGTTTGACAGGATGGAGTGGAGCTTTCTGTTTTCAGTCTTAGAAAAGTTCAATATGGGCCCAAATTTTATTAAATGGATCAAATCACTATACTCTCATCCAAATGCCATGGTGACTACTAATGGACTGAACTCTGACAGATTCCCTCTGGAACGGGGCACAAGACAAGGGTGCTCGCTGTCCCCGCTGCTCTACTTGTTGGGGGCGGAGCCTCTGGCAGAGCTGATAAGGAGCAATCCAAGTATTATGGGTGTTTCTGCAGCACAAGATTTCGCTTTACGCGGATGATGTCTTGCTCTACATATCCAACCCTGAGAAATCCCTCCCTCTCATTTTAGACACAATTGCTCAGTATGGAAAGTTTTCAGGTTATAAAATCAATTTTAACAAATCCACTGCCTGCCCTCTCAATATTACACTCACCAGCTCTATGAAGACACTTTGTCCTTTCCAATGGAAAACACAGGGGTTTCAATACCTCGGGATCTTCATAACACCAGATCTGAATAGCCTTTTTAAGGAAAATTATCTTCCACTCCTGGACCGAATCAAGAACGATCTCCAAACCTTGATCTCCCTCCCAATTAGCTTAGTAGGAAGAATTAATGTAATCCGTATGAACGTCCTCCCTAGACTGAACTACTTATTTCAGATGCTCCCATGCTATCTCCCAGTTTCCTTTTTCAAAACAACTAACCAAAGCATCACCAAATTTATATGGGGCAATAAAAAACCTAGGATCAAGTTTTCCACTCTATCGAAACCTGAATCTAAGGGTGGTCTTGCCCTTCCCTCCCTTCAATTGTACTACTGGTCTGCCCAAATCCGCAACATGCTAACATGGATCACAAACAGACAAGAGTCAACGTGGATTCAGATAGAAGCCCAATCCTGTGGTTCATTGCCCTTAAGCTCAATTATATTCATTAATAACTTTAGTGAAGTGGGCAACATAGCCAAAACCTTTGTGATTTACAGCACCCTACTAGCGTGGAGGGACTGTAAGAAATACCTGGGCATTTCCTCCCAAATATGTTCTCACTCGCCTATAGTGGGCAACCCAGACTTGCCAAAAGCCCTGAGGGAGGCCAACTTTAATCTTTGGCATACTCTAGGAATCAGGACCTTTTCAGACCTATTTCATCAGAAAACCACTACACTGAAATCCTTTCAAGAGCTCTGCAGTGAATTTGATGTGCCAAGATCCCATTTTTTCAAATATCTTCAAATTAGACATGTAATTTCCTCATTTACCTCCAAGAGGAGGTTTAGAACTCAGTTGAATGAAGTTGAAACCCTTCTTGTCACAGCACAATCCATTAATAAAGGCAAAATATCTTACATCTATAGACTCCTTTCTGAGAAAGGAAGCTCCTCCTTTACTCCTTTGAAAATAATCTGGGAAAAGGACCTTGGTCTGACTATCAGTGATGAGTTATGGGCGGAGGTTTGCGACAGGGTATACTGCTCCTCTACCAGTGTAAAAATGAAAGAATCTAATTACAAATTTTTGTACAAATTTTATTATACTCCTTTGAGACTCCATAGAATGAAAACAGATATGTCTCCTAACTGTAAAAGATGTACCTCTGAAAGTGGAACCTATATGCATGTATTTTGGAGCTGTAGGGAGATTGCCAGATTCTGATTCTTCACAGAAAATACTAGAGGTACAGTTTGATATGACCCCGTGTATCTATCTTCTTAATGCCCAGCAGGACTTTGTTCTTGATCCTGACAGAGAAAATTTGCTTATGACTATTACATACTTTGCTAAGAAATGTATTCTTCTATTGTGGGCCTCACATTTAAAATGTGGATTGACCAGATTGTTGACTTTCTTCCTCTTGAAAAGCTCACTTATGACCTCCACAAGAGACAGCCCAAGTTTGATAGACTCTGGTCTTCACTATTCAACTATATTTCAAACTGGACAGAGTGAACGGGGTGACTAGGGAAATGCGCAGATACATGTTGTGTAAGGTACTGTAAAACCTAAAAACGAATTATTGGCCCGTCGTCTCAGCGAATGCTTGAAATAGCTGATAAGAACCTTGATAGTGCTGCTGCAAGTGTTAAATGTTTTTTTTGTGTGTTTTTATTTTAATTTCGTTTTTGAGTACGTGTGCACCAAGGAAAATAAATGCTTTTATTTGACTTTATCATTCATTTTAATTGTATTTTTATTTTTTCATATGTATTATTTTTTGACTTTTTCTTTTTTTAAAGCCTGTGAATGTGGAATGTGTTTTGTTGGTTGATTGAAAAACAAGAAAACTTAATAAAACTTTAAATTGAAAAAAAAAAAAATAGCACTGTTGTTCTAATCGTCAGATCGCAGGTATTCTGATCTTCACTGTCCATGGTGCTGAATCTGGCTGGGTAGATTAGTTTGAATGCTGAAAACTGGTTTGCCTACATTTAAAGGCCCTGTGAAGTCAAAATAATTGTATTTCATATTGTACAACAGCTGATGAAACTAACACTGTAAATGTGTTTTACAAAAATGTGATCGGGGTTGCTTCCTGATAGTTCTGGTTGAAAATACGGAGCATGTTCCTCTGCCCAGGCCTTGCTGACACTTGCCAGATCTTACACTGCCTGGATAGGTATTTTGTGTGTCAGCTAACCACATCATATGTTATAGCAATCTGTCAGTCGATGACACAATGGATGACTTGGCACACAACCATTGGTTGATGCATGCAACACCTGAGCAGGGACACATTCTTTTCACAGCACTTCAATGCAAAGTAATTTTCGTAGAAGGTTTGGAGAGCATTTTCACTAACCCTAACCCTTTTCCTAACCTTAACCTCAGTTTCCTAACCTGCTACGAAAAATTCACTTCGATATTGAAGTGCCATGAAAAGAGAGTTTCTCACATCTATACAGCACCTTCTAATCAGCAGGTTTGCATGGGCGAGAGTTTTGGCTTTCCATGGCGACATCACCATGTGTAAATTGGTTTATAGACCAACGACAAAGAGAGTGCCAATAACAGCTAGTTTTAATTTCCCCTCCACACTGACCACTCCCAGACAGTCCTAGCAAAATTATTGCTTGAGAAAGTTTTTTTTGCAAAAAATACATTTTTGACCATTTTCATCGTAATCTATTACAGTAAGGTACTTAATTGTTACCCAGAAATGATTTGATATTGATATAAAAACGTCTGCTTTGGGCCTTAAAAAGATATGTGCACTACATACTCAGAAATCACATATATTGACATTTTAGAATGTATTTTATCAAGAAAGTAAGTTATACATGTCTTTTTTAATCTTACTCTTAGTTGCAAATAATTAATTTGGCTGTGGTTCATTTGATTTTCAGCACAACCCTGTTTGATAACGTATAGTATTATAGTGACTTCTTGTGGTAAAATGTCAAACTCACAACTAAACTCATTAAAATTGAGGTTTTCTTTACCCTGTCTTATCAAACAGTGCAACATTTGACTGATGAAATAGTATTCTTCTACAATTCTTACACTTCTAGATGCAAAATACAAGTCACTATTCCAATACTGTTTGATTCTGCCATTTTTGAAATACATTTAACATTTCAGTTAAAAACCCTTTGGATAATATCAACATTAATTACTTAACATCTTAACACATACACACCATGTAAATATCAATAAACAGAGGAACACATGCTACAAATAGTTAGTGACTACCTACCAGTCAATTAAATTAGATTATTCAGAAAAATAACATTGTTATAAGAGACAAATTGCCTTTAGACAACATAAATGACTGCATCTGGACACAGGTCAAAACTACTCTGCCGAGCTCAAGTTACCAGCTATGTATGGTTTCAACACTTACATTTATTGAGTTATTGAAAAGTATCCTACAAACATTGTTCGAATGTGAAAGTGATCAGGTTTTCTGAAACAGGTGTGTTTGTATTGAAGAACCCTGAGATTGTGGACAGTAGGACTTGTGTGAACAGGTGTGAACAGACTGAAGATAATGTTTTCCTTTCTCTGTCTTTCGAAACTCAGGAACAGTTTGAATGTTTTTTTATTGTAATTTAAACAATGGTATGGATGATTAAGCTGGATCTTTCTCTCTGAATCAGGAGTGCACTTTCATTCTCCCAATTTTTCCAAAAGCCCAATCTGAGCAACCTTTGCTATAAACCCTGTCTTTCCCATTGTTGTTTCAAAAGTGGAAAATGATCAATTCGATAATCACACATAATGGGCATTTCACAGCCAAGACTTTTGATCCTTCCCATCAAGGCCATGTTGGCCAGTTTAACCTTCACCCGGTCCCTCTCTTCCGGAGTCCTCTTGGAGGTGCACTCCACAGTAGAGTCGGTCTCAAAGGAGATGGCTGGGACGTGAGTGAGCAGGTGGCCCCCAGCCTTCTCCTGGGCCATGGGCGTGGGAGTCTGCAGGACCAGCCCGTGCGTCGCTTGTTGATGTCGAAGGTAAAAGCTAAGAGGATACACACAAACATTGACCATATAATGTAATGTTGTTACATGTAACTAACTAGCTTGACTTGCCACCGTGTGAAACATGTATGCTACCATATGTTACTAAAAAGAGCTGACAATATTATAAAATGTAATCCAGGAGTTTATGTTTGAATTCTGGTTCTCTCACAACACAAGTCACTCAGAAAAGCATCTGTAGGCATGTAAGCATGCTACATGTACATTTGGCATTTGAAAAAACTACAGCTGTGCTATGCTACCGAATGCAAAATGTATCTGTATCATAAAAGTGTAGTGCAATATTCCCTTTTCTTGCCACACACACATACTCTCTCTCACTAGGGACAAATGTTTTGGCTACTTGTCCAGAGAGGTTTGAGCTTTAGAAGTGGATCTGCAGCAAAAGTAGACCTTTATTGCCATCTACAGGTCAAAGGTCAGACTGGCATTCAGTAAAATGTAAACATGGGCGATCCACAGAAAATGGAAATGTGTGTGTTTCTGTTTGAGAAGTTAAACCAGTTAATTCCCTTATAACTGAGTGTCCTGCATCATGTATTATTTTATTGGTTGTAAATTAAATACGGTTTATTTTACAGTACATGTATTTTACACTGAATCATTGATATCTGGTCGAATGTTGGTTGTGGGACATATCTGAAGTACTATGTGTGTGTGTTCAATGAATCACACTGTGTGTGTGTGTGTGTGGGTGGGGGGGGTGGGAGGGTGCATGTTCTATACATTATTCAGGACAACATTACTTTGTTAAGCCTACACCGTGACTATGACTGCATAATAAACTAAACTAAATATACTATGTATTTTCTAATCAAATGTGTTAACAGGGCAACAATAAAGAAGACAAAGGCCATCAATTCAATGCAAATATTACTGTATTAAAGGAAATTGTTGTATTAAGCTTGCTTTGAAAACCGTTTGAATGGCTTGGATAGGCCTATGGAGATGGTGGAAAACATCCTGATTAGAAGGGGACGTTTGCGAGGCTTCTCCTGTTGAGAGGTGGAGGGAAGACCCTCTGGGAGTCCAAATGTGGCAGGATGTGCCACTATGTTGGGCGACAGAAGAGAGAGAGTTGACATGCACTTTCATTTAGAAATGATGGTATATTGTATTCTTAGTTTCAACTCATTATTACTTTCACAAATAAATGAGAACCAGAATCTTGAGATTTGGAAACTATAAATAATTTTACATAAGAGATTACTATCGATAATATATAATGTACTGTATATAGGGTTTAATATTTTTGCAATAGCAGCTTTGTACACCAATATCTCAAACAGTAAATGTCCTGCTGTATGGACTTACACATGATATCTTCAGCAGTAGTCTGGTCTTTGGATTCAGAATGGCGGGATTTCTTATTGGAATCCTTCTTGTTTCCCATCATGAATGGCTAAAACAAAAACATGTCAAAACAACTGTCACAGCAGAACAATCTCACGGTAATAACGATCACATCTTACACACCAGCACAACAAGATTTATAAATGGTTTTGGAATTAATGGATGGTTTTACATTTTCTCTAAATAACATTGTTTACTCACATTGACACAATTGTTAACTTAAATAAGTGTGATGTACCTTTAAGTTGAATTTCAGTCTGGCAAGCCTTTGTAGGAAAGACAGCTTCCCTCTGGTAGCCTTCACATCTTCAGCCATGAGAAGAGCTTCTGGCCTGGTGGCTTCAAAAGATGTTCTTGAGGCTGCTCTTGATGCCTCGTTACAACTGTGGAGAAGCTCCTTGCTCAATGACTTCACAAGAATCCTATTGAAAGTGGAGTCCTGAGTCGACACGGCCAGTTGGAGTATTTTCTCTGAGCCAAACTCCTTCAACAGATGTTTGTAGACGGTGCTGTATACTTTGTGACTCTTCAGGTTCTTGGGATAAGCTTGGGTCTCAGAGCAGCCTGACCATGCACAGAAGGAAGCTATAACTTTTGGAATCAGGTCTTGTGACGTGCGTGTGACGTCAGTTGGGTACAGATCAGTTTGGGTTTGTATTTTTGACAGAAGTCTCACCACTAACATGCTGATGAGGCCGGTGAAGTCATCATCACCGACTAAGTTGTCAGTGGATGGGGTTGAAAGCGAGGCAACATCCGGGCTGGTTGAATTCTGATCACAAACAATGCTCTGAGGTACATCGAAACAACTGATGGTATCCCTTTCCTCAGCATCTATGTTGGCCTCAAAGCCTCGTGCAGCATTGGAGGTCCCACTTGTTGTCATGCTGATGGCGGAGAAAGATGGCAGAGGGTAGGACTTACCACTCAGTAGACTGCCTATATCAGTTACAGTTCCGGTTGGAGATGACCCTCTGCTTTGTGCATCAGAAACCACAGAGTCCATGACCTGGCTTACCATTACTTTGGTAAACAGGCTGACTGTGTCACTAAATGCTGATGTAGAAAAAGAACATGAAATCCTATCTTCAGATACGCCAGCCGGCACACTAACTCCCTGAGCCAAACTCATTGAAGCTGTAGAGGGCACAAGGCTAGGAAGCAAGAGACGCTTCACAGACTCCTCTGCAAAAAGCTGAACCAGCTTGTAAGTTGTGGGCTTCCCCACCGTCTTGTCATTCCTCTTCAGCTCAGTAAGGGCTGTATTGGATGCACTCTTTCCAGCCGCCACTGTCAGAACCAGAGGGGTCAAGTTGCTCTCAGAAATGATGCGGTTGACTTGGTGAGTAAGATCACGTGAGAGAGCACCAATCCTACCCTGAGATATGAGCTCCTCCAGTCTTGCTATTGCAGCTGTTAGATCAGGGTGGAATGCAACCTCCCCTTCTTCCTCTGGATGTACCTCCTTTATGATGGTATCCACTATTGCAGACATGCTTTCCCTGGCATCACACACCAATGTTTTTGGCTTAGTAGATTTGCCCATGTCGATGACTGAGCATCTCACAATGGGCTGAGTAATACTCTCTGGTAAATCAGAAGAGATGGGAGTGCCAGGGAGTGAAAATTCCCACTCTGACTTCTTTGATCTGGCAGATGAGGATGACAACGAGGAGGAAGAACGCTGTGGCGCTTCATAGATCAGTTCCTCACCACATTCACTGCTTACCCTTTCAACATCCTTCAGCATCATTCCAACCACATTCTCTATTTGTGAAAGCGCAGTCACCGTTTGGTCAGATTTTGACAGCTCTTTCTGAATTGAAACCAGAATATGGCTGAGGGTCTTTTTGGCTTGAGCCGTTGTTGCTTTGACTTGATTTTGCCATGTAAAATAATTCCTCATCTTTGTCTTCACATTGTGGTAAATAGTCTTTGCAGTTGTCCAGATCTTCTTCTCAGATACTTCCAAACCAGACTGTGAGCCTTTGGGTGTGGCCTCAGTGTACTCTGAGGTTTTCTCATCACTCTGTTGAAGCATAGAGTCTGCCTGCCATAGAGTAGTAGAAGACTCTGTGGGTGGGAAAAGGCTCTTCATGTCATTTGTAATTGATCCAACGATTTCAAAAGCAGTTATATCTGTATGCCTTAAGGAAATTGTTGATTTTGCTGGCAACATTTGAGAATCTGTCTGGCTGGAACTGACTTTGCTGGGAAAGCTACTGACTGATTTGATCAGTATTTTTCGCACTTCGTTGGTAGCGTTCATCTGGAACTCCTCACTGGAGAGTTTCTCAATGACTGAGGCTGGAGTATCTCTTAATCCTTCCAACCATGAAGAACCAGACACAGGCATGTCTTCTAGATAAGACATGACACTGTCCAAAAAGCCACAGACTTCAAGGGAGTTGTAAGAGGAACCCTCTGCAGCAGATGATGTGCATTCCAAATCTGCCACCTCTGACCTATACATGGTCACAATCTGGGACAAGACCTCTTTGGTGCAGGGCACCATGTTGGAATCACAGAGAGACAGTAATGGTTGAGAGTTCTCACTTTGGCATTTACGGAGAGAACCAAGTCCTGTTGAGTTGACCACTTGCAGTATTGCCTCACTCTTACTGGTTTCAGGTTGCTCTGGTGTTTTCTCTCCTACAGAGTCAGTTGAATCACATCCATCAGATAAAGAAGATGAACTACGTTCTGATATAGGGGATTCACTCCTACATGGGGAAGGCCAGCTCAGGATTGAAACAGGCAGATCACTGGAGTCAGTATGCTCCAGAAGCACAGCACTGGAGTCAGCTTTTTCCATAAGTTCTTCCCCTTGGACTGGAGCTCCACCCATTCTGAGGAACAATGTCTCCAGCTTTGCCTGAAGTCTCTCGCAGAGTCTACGAGCTGCATGGAAGGGTTTCCGCTTTGTCGTACAGTGTCCCACTTGGGTATCTCTCTGGGTGCTTGTTGGCTGATCTAATTCAGCATACTGCACAATGTCCTTGACATCTTCAACAAAGTTATCAATTATTTGTGATGCCTCAGATTCTACTTTGGTCTGTATGAGCTCAGTGGCCGCAGAATCAAGGATCCTGTCAGATGGGCTAGATGCATTCATCAAGCTTGGAGTGGTACTAAACGAATGAGAAGGTTGAACCATACCAGAGATATCGCTCATTAACCTTCTCACAAGAATTTCACTCACAGCCTTTGAGGCTTTGGTCTTGAACTTCACACTAAACAGAGTGCCAAGATTTTGCATCATTGCTTTGCAAGATGTACATATTATGTTCAGCTCCTCTGGAACAGGAGAGTATTCAACATCCAGGTGCTCCACTACAAGGTCACTGCCAGATGCCAACATTTTAACTTTCACAGCCACTTCTCGAAAAACCTTAGCCAATTCCGGATCTTCTTTTTCCAATTCACCCACCATCTCTGCGATAACAGTCATCACTTCTTCTGTTGCAGGTGGAATGCATGACTCTAATACAGAGGTAGAGCTCTGGTCCTCTGGGGTGGTGTGATCATCAAAACATTTCTGGACCATGTTGACCATTTGTTCAGCGGCCTGGGTACCAGAAGAAATAGGGGAGGACCGCCCTGAAATGGCTCTGCTGATGGTCGCAGAGAGGGCAGAGTTAAGCTGTTCGACCACCACCTTGATAAGACCAACAGTCAGCTCAGGTGGGCAAGAGGACAGGATATTATGATCAGACAGTTGCTCCTGGACACTTTTGATGATTCTGTCCTCTGTCATTCCCAGGAGGACTTTCACTGAGGTCTGGGAACTTTAAAACGAACAAGCAAAGCATGATAATTCCTGTCTTAACTTGGCAAATCGGTCAAGCGTTGTAATTTTAGTATTCTAAATATCTACATGTCCTTTTGATCGCTTTACATGCTCATTCATTTGAATATGCTCAAAGGCTGATACATTACATTTTGTACTACATCAGATAGAGTAAATTGCATTGGCTAACACTGGGATAGATGATCTCGGTGAAATCCATACATGAAAACCTTGAGGGGAACATACCTCTTAGAAGAGGGTGTTAGGGACCTGAGATGTTGAGCCCCTGTGCCGCCCTTATACATTTTCTTCGCCAGATATCTAACTTCCTGGATGAGCTCCAGTCTTTCCTGATCAAAGGCAGCAAAGGATCTTGCACTGCCACCCCTCTTGGGTGAGTCAGTGTCGTCGTCAGCAAAGTCCTTTACCCCAAGTACGCGGGCCAGGGCTGGCAGCAGGATCTGCAGGGTGGTCTGTGCGATGAAGGTTACAATTGTCTTGCACAATTTGGCAAGCTGTTCCTTCGTCATCTGTTTTGAACAAACAGAACAAAAACAGTCTTTTCAATGGAACTGTGATGTAAAGTATTCTAGATCGAACAGAATGCATTTGATCAACATTGTTATTCTTGTCTGTGACTGAATTCAAAGTTTGATGAAGTCTGACAGAGAACATGAATAACAGAATATGACTTGATGGCTAATCTCTGAATTCAACAGATCATTGACACATCAAAGGTCAAAGGCAGGTAGGGAAACTTACAGGGTTTTTTAGTCCTTTGTAGATCACTTGCCACTGCCTAGAAAATTTAAAATAAGTGTTTTAGTTAGTGTTTAGTTCCCACTGCACAATATTTCATAAATGTTGAACATTACAGAAAAACTTTTAACATACTCATCAGTAAGATTGCGCAGGAATGAGATGAGGATTGGGTAGGAGTATTCCATCTCATCCTTGTTGCCTGGGCCGAATGCAGCCTGAACAGCTTTCTTCTCCAGGAGCTCAATTACAGATCCTCTATCCAGGTGTTTATTCCTGGAGACTAAAGATGTGATTGCCGTAGAGGAAGTAGAAACAAAATTAAAGAGAAATCAGACGTTTTATCTCTTAATACTCTGATTTCATTGTTTTAGGGTTTTAGAATAGGCCTATTTGAATAAAGATATCTATGTGACCTTTCTTACTGATTACAGTAGACTACAGTTTCATTGAAAATGGATAATACAACCTGCACATCACAGACAGAATAGAGAAACAATGTAGTACTACAGAGGTAAATCTCTGACCTGCATCGTTGTCAGTGCCCAGCTTCCTTGACTTCTTGCCACTCCTCTTACTTTTTGCCTAGGATAGAACAGAACAGATTCTAGATCTCAAATGATGGCAGACATGTAACACCAGGGCCCGTATACATAAAGTTCATCAGATAAGGTGTGTGCTCAACCTTGCCCAAATAATTGTATTCATTATGATCTCAAATGCAAAACTGATCCTAGATAAGCACTCCTACTCTGAGACAATTTCTGAATAGGCTATGGGCCAGGTCAAAGCAGCTCTTAAAACACGTTTTGAAAACAGCTACTACGTATGTTGTTATCTGAGATATATAGATATCTATGGTATGACTGCTATCAGGTACAGAGTGTAACCCAGAGTGTAGCCTATTATGTGCTCTGTCACTCCAGCCATCTTACCTTCCTTCCCTTCTTGGCCTCCTCTTTGGGCGTGGCCAAAGGTTCTTCCTCAACAACTTCCTTTCCTTCCCTCTGAGGATCACCATCCTCCCTCTGTGCTACCTGAAGGACAGACATTCCAATAAGTAATAATATGTCAATGTCAGAGTAGATCTGTGCAGAGGATATCATAAATAGAGCTACAGCCATATCAGCGCTAAGCTGGTGACTTTATAAAGAATGGTACATTTGCTTTACAATATGTTATAGCTTTTTACAAGAAATATCCGCTTATATTGCTTTACCCTTTTTTACTTTCCCCCAATATTGTATGAAGTAATTTAGCTTACCTTTTCTTCATCCATTCAAGCTATTTTATATCTCAAAAAGCATGTCCTTGTCTGTGTTGGTTACATTCAAGTTGAGTTCAGGTCGAGAGTGAGGACAATATTGCAGGCAGGGACTGTAATTTAGGGCTACATGCTACGTCATGGAACGTTAGACTTTATGACATCACAAATAGTATTTTTTAGGAAGAGCGCGGGAAAGGTTACTTGCCCACTCAGTAGGACTAGCTAATATTGACAGAAATTTCCCCATCAAACGTTTTCGATTGCCTACCCATACTACCAATATTGTCTCTCTTGTGGGTTTACTTACGTATGACATGTAGGCTTACTGTGTCGGATCAAGTTGATTGATCTGTCCTAGTCAGCCTTAGGTTGAACCCAAAATCTTCTGGGAAATATTTGTTAATACTATTCATTTCAATATCGTTTTATTCTTTGATTTAGTCCCAATCCAATCCTATTGTTGGCTGCCAATCCCCACCAAATATGTCATTGTAGGACATACTGTAGCGGGAGAAAGTGAGATCTGCAACGCGGACGTGTTCGGTGGCTCCTTCAGTGCAGAGGCAAGCGCGTATGCCAGTGCCACTAAAGCCCGGGCTTGTGAGGCAGTAGTCTACAACGCTCACAGGCAACACCTTGTCATTTTATTAACTCACTAGAATTACCTTGTCTTCTTCATTCATTTCGATTGCACTTCCTTTCGTGGTGAAATTAGTTTTGATTACTATTAACTTTAATCTACAGAGTTTAAGTGTTTATGTTTCCCACGTCATCATGTGATGCTGTGAGCAAACAATTTATGCCCAGCCTTCCTAGATAGGCCTGGGCTGCATAACACTATGAATCTGGGAAAACATAACACTTAAAAAAAAGTTTTACAGTGCAAAAATAGCGTAGGCCTACTTGTGTACTATTCAAATCCACACTAAAGCCACACCTCTTCACACAGACGTACCCATATTCTGTTGTTTTAGCTTTAACCTCTGTTAAATTCACTTCCCTGGTTAATCTGTCATCATGTTTCGTGTTCTCCATGGTTAATCTGTCTCTATGTTTAGTGCACTTTAATATAGCCTGTTTACTTATTTGAATGTTTGATTATATTTCTTTTTATCCTGCAGATTTTGTTGTGGATTTAAATTGACTTTGGGTGTCTTGAAAATCACTTAAAATAGCACTGTTGGGGATCACGTGACCCTTGGACGAGATGGCCGCATGAACTAAGAGCTCCGCACAAGTAGTTTCCAATTCCTAATCTTACCTCCACTCCAAGTTCAAACTCATTTAGCTTTAGTAAGAAAAAGTCATGGCGGCGACACTACAGGTGACATTTTTACCCGGACTCGAGTATTAGCGACGGAAAAAGCCTCCAAGAAGAAGCTAGCTTCAGAAAAAACTAGCGCCATTAGCCAGGAGCAAGAGAACCCGCTCCCCCACGAGGCACAACGAATGCCAACCTCGCACTCTGTCGAAGACATCCTTTCTGAGTTGAGATCCCAACGTACAGAACTAAACACTAAATTAGATGCCATTAACTCTCAGCTCAGTGCGATAGGGGGCAAGGTGACAATCCTGGAAAACGCTTTGCCTGACATCAACAACAAGATAACCATAAACGCGGGGCGCCTGGACGAGGCAGAGGGGCGAATCCTATCCATGGAAAACTTATTGACAGATGCCATGGAAACAATAGCATATGCTAAAAAGAAAATCGAGCATCTGGAAGAGAAAACAGAGGACCTGGAAAACAGGGGGCGAAGGAATAATTGTGTTCTATTCAATCTGGGCGAAAAAGAAGAGGGAAACAACCACCGCGCCCAATCACCATACGTTTCCTGAGATTCACCGACAAGGAACGAGTCCTACAGGCGGCGAAAAACAACACCATCACAGTGGGAAACGCCAAACTCGCTTTACACCAGGACCTGTCAGCTGGAATACGCCGAAAGCGCCGAGAATTTGACGAAGTGAAGAAATACTCCATTGACCGAGGCATCTTCAGGGGATTCAAATACCCAAACGAGCTCAGGATTCTTCACCAAGGAGCCTTGCGACACTTCAAAACTCCCGAAGAGGCAAAACGTTTTTTGAAAGACAATCCTGGCCAATGAGAAACAGACCAATGACTAAATGCGATTAATGCCATTACTAAAGGAGGTAAGACGACATATAGCCGATATCCAGAGACCCACCCCCTAAAGGTCATTATAGCCGTCCAATTTATATTTATTTTCCTTTAACTGAGAGGGATGGGCTGTATAGCCTAACCTAGGCCTACTAATGTTTCAGCCTACTTTTATTTCCCTGTTTTTTTGTTGTTGTTGCTATTATTACTTGGGGTTCCCTATGTCCCTCGGGGGAGGTATATGTAGGCTTGGCTATTGATTTTATTTTTCTCCCCTCTTTTACTGTGGTCTGGACGAGGGCAACTATGTTATTTACTCAATGCGGGGTGGAGAGGATGAGGCATTTCTTTGGTGGGGAGAGGGAGACGTTGTGCGTTGCTAACTGTTCCCGGTTTTTGTTTTATTCGGAACACAGAATTGAGACTGAGCGGGGGGTAATAGATCCAACGGGATGTGTCGAGTTGTTTGGGAACTCGGCTGGGGTGTTCAGATATTATTATTTTATGTACACCATTTATTTTCCTTTTATGTGAACGCAGCTGTAATTACTATCCATTTTTACCCAGCGATGACTTGCACTAAAGTTCGATTACTGCTCGATGACGATGACTAGTACCTTGAATCTATTGACATGGAACTGCCATGGTCTAGGGCATGCAATAAAACGAAAAAAGATACTATGTGCTCTAAAAAAGGAAAAAGCAGACATCGCTATTACAAGAGACACACTTCTGTGATGCTGAACATGCCAAACTCCGCAGAGCTTGGGTGGGACAGGTGTATTTCTCATCTTTCAAATCAAACAGTAGAGGCACAGCCATACTTATCCATAAAAATGTTCCATTCATAATTGACAAAAACATATCTGATCCGGAGGGGAGATTTATTTTGATAACTGGGTCACTATATGGTCAACCAATTACTATATTAAACATATACGCCCCTAACACAGATACTCCTGCCTTCATTGTCAAAAATTATAACCCTGTTCAATGAGCATTGTGTCTCCTAGGCGTGGTGGCCGGAGATTTTAATTGTACCCTTAACCCAACCCTAGACAAATCATCTCAAGTCCCCACCACAAATCCTAGATCTGCAAAGATGTTGAACTCTCTTACTAAAGAGATGGGACTGATAGATATCTGGAGAGAGACTAATAGCTCATCTATGGACTATACATACTACTCTAATGTCCATAACACCTACTCCCGTATAGATTACATTTTTATCCCAAAGAGTTTCATAAATTCAGCCACTTGTACAATCGGACCCATAGCACTTTCAGATCACGCCTTTGTCCACCTCCGCTTTGACCTCTGCAAAAACATCCCGAGGTCAAAGAGCTGGAAATTCAACACCTCCATGCTATCAAACGAAGCGTTCCATACATTGGTAACTACATGGATAGACAACTACACACAAGACAATAAAGATTCTCCTGTTTCTCCGGCCACAATGTGGGACGCTGCTAAAGCCACACTAAGAGGTCATCTAATTGCATATGCTTCCTCTAAGAAAAAAGCAATGGAAGCACACAGGCTAGATCTTGAGAGGGAGCTGGAATGCTGTGAAAAAATACATAAACAATCCCTAGACAGCACCTCCTGGAGTCATCTTAAAGCATCCAAAGCCAAACTGAATTTGGACTACACTCGGGAGATAAAAAAAAACGTTTTCTTTACTAAACAGAAATACCATGAGTATAGCAATAGGCCCAGTAGATTGCTTGCTTACCAATTAAAAAAGGAGCAGTCAGAGCGTACAATCATGGCTATCCGAACAGCAGAGGACGAGGTCACATATGACCCAAAAAAGATCCATTTAACTTTTCATGGTTTTTACTGCAAACTATATACCTCTGAGAGAAAACACACGGAGGCAGAACTCCACTCTTTCCTAGAGGGAATCTCGCTACCTAAACTATCAGAGACCGACCAAGAAGATCTCAACTCCCCCTTCACTCCTGAGGAGATCCTGGAGGCAATTACCTCCATGCCACCTAATAAGTCCCCAGGCCCAGATGGATTCCCCAGAGAGTTCTACAAAGCTTTTTGGCCCCAGCTCAGCCCTATCTTCATGCCAATGCTGGAGGATTTTTGCAAAAACGGAGTTCTCTCAGACTCAATGCACACAGCTCGCATTACAGTGTTGCTAAAAAAAGACAAGGACCCCCTATCCTGCTCGTCCTTCCGGCCCATAAGCTTGTTGGATTTCGACTATAAAATAATTACCAAATTGCTCGCCAAAAGACTTAACACTCTTCTTCCCAAAATAATAAAAGCGGACCAAACTGGATTTATTAGAGACAGATACTCTTCTGATAACATTCGCCGTCTTTTTGATATTATTGATCAAGTAAACGCACAGAAGACCCCTGTCCTACTGGCTTCACTGGATGCTGAGAAGGCGTTTGACAGGATGGAGTGGAGCTTTCTGTTTTCAGTCTTAGAAAAGTTCAATATGGGCCCAAATTTTATTAAATGGATCAAATCACTATACTCTCATCCAAATGCCATGGTGACTACTAATGGACTGAACTCTGACAGATTCCCTCTGGAACGGGGCACAAGACAAGGGTGCTCGCTGTCCCCGCTGCTCTACTTGTTGGGGGCGGAGCCTCTGGCAGAGCTGATAAGGAGCAATCCAAGTATTATGGGTGTTTCTGCAGCACAAGATTTCGCTTTACGCGGATGATGTCTTGCTCTACATATCCAACCCTGAGAAATCCCTCCCTCTCATTTTAGACACAATTGCTCAGTATGGCAAGTTTTCAGGTTATAAAATCAATTTTAACAAATCCACTGCCTGCCCTCTCAATATTACACTCACCAGCTCTATGAAGACACTTTGTCCTTTCCAATGGAAAACACAGGGGTTTCAATACCTCGGGATCTTCATAACACCAGATCTGAATAGCCTTTTTAAGGAAAATTATCTTCCACTCCTGGACCGAATCAAGAACGATCTCCAAACCTTGATCTCCCTCCCAATTAGCTTAGTAGGAAGAATTAATGTAATCCGTATGAACGTCCTCCCTAGACTGAACTACTTATTTCAGATGCTCCCATGCTATCTCCCAGTTTCCTTTTTCAAAACAACTAACCAAAGCATCACCAAATTTATATGGGGCAATAAAAAACCTAGGATCAAGTTTTCCACTCTATCGAAACCTGAATCTAAGGGTGGTCTTGCCCTTCCCTCCCTTCAATTGTACTACTGGTCTGCCCAAATCCGCAACATGCTAACATGGATCACAAACAGACAAGAGTCAACGTGGATTCAGATAGAAGCCCAATCCTGTGGTTCATTGCCCTTAAGCTCAATTATATTCATTAATAACTTTAGTGAAGTGGGCAACATAGCCAAAACCTTTGTGATTTACAGCACCCTACTAGCGTGGAGGGACTGTAAGAAATACCTGGGCATTTCCTCCCAAATATGTTCTCACTCGCCTATAGTGGGCAACCCAGACTTGCCAAAAGCCCTGAGGGAGGCCAACTTTAATCTTTGGCATACTCTAGGAATCAGGACCTTTTCAGACCTATTTCATCAGAAAACCACTACACTGAAATCCTTTCAAGAGCTCTGCAGTGAATTTGATGTGCCAAGATCCCATTTTTTCAAATATCTTCAAATTAGACATGTAATTTCCTCATTTACCTCCAAGAGGAGGTTTAGAACTCAGTTGAATGAAGTTGAAACCCTTCTTGTCACAGCACAATCCATTAAAGGCAAAATATCTTACATCTATAGACTCCTTTCTGAGAAAGGAAGCTCCTCCTTTACTCCTTTGAAAATAATCTGGGAAAAGGACCTTGGTCTGACTATCAGTGATGAGTTATGGGCGGAGGTTTGCGACAGGGTATACTGCTCCTCTACCAGTGTAAAAATGAAAGAATCTAATTACAAATTTTTGTACAAATTTTATTATACTCCTTTGAGACTCCATAGAATGAAAACAGATATGTCTCCTAACTGTAAAAGATGTACCTCTGAAAGTGGAACCTATATGCATGTATTTTGGAGCTGTAGGGAGATTGCCAGATTCTGGCATACTGCTGCACAGAAAATACTAGAGGTACAGTTTGATATGACCCCGTGTATCTATCTTCTTAATGCCCAGCAGGACTTTGTTCTTGATCCTGACAGCGAACATTTGCTTATGACTATTACATACTTTGCTAAGAAATGTATTCTTCTATTGTGGGCCTCACATTTAAAATGTGGATTGACCAGATTATTGACTTTCTTCCTCTTGAAAAGCTCACTTATGACCTCCACAAGAGACAGCCCAAGTTTGATAGACTCTGGTCTTCACTATTCAACTATATTTCAAACTGGACAGAGTGAACGGGGTGACTAGGGAAATGCGCAGATACATGTTGTGTAAGGTACTGTAAAACCTAAAAACGAATTATTGGCCCGTCGTCTCAGCGAATGCTTGAAATAGCTGATAAGAACCTTGATAGTGCTGCTGCAAGTGTTAAATGTTTTTTTTGTGTGTTTTTATTTTAATTTCGTTTTTGAGTACGTGTGCACCAAGGAAAATAAATGCTTTTATTTGACTTTATCATTCATTTTAATTGTATTTTTATTTTTTCATATGTATTATTTTTTGACTTTTTCTTTTTTTAAAGCCTGTGAATGTGGAATGTGTTTTGTTGGTTGATTGAAAAACAAGAAAACTTAATAAAACTTTAAATTGAAAAAAAAAAAAAATAGCACTGTTGTTCTAATCGTCAGATCGCAGGTATTCTGATCTTCACTGTCCATGGTGCTGAATCTGGCTGGGTAGATTAGTTTGAATGCTGAAAACTGGTTTGCCTACATTTAAAGGCCCTGTGAAGTCAAAATAATTGTATTTCATATTGTACAACAGCTGATGAAACTAACACTGTAAATGTGTTTTAGTTCAACGGAGCAAGGCCTTGCTGACACTTGCCAGATCTTACACTGACTGGATATGTATTTTGTGTGTCAGCTAACCACATCATATGTTATAGCAATCTGTCAGTCAATGACACAATGGATGACTTGGCACACAACCATTGGTTGATGCATGCAACACCTGAGCAGGGACACATTCTTTTCACAGCACTTCAATGCAAAGTAATTTTCGTAGAAGGTTTGGAGAGCATTTTCACTAACCCTAACCCTTTTCCTAACCTTAACCTCAGTTTCCTAACCTGCTACGAAAAATTCACTTCGATATTGAAGTGCCAGTTTCTCACATCTATACAGCACCTTCTAATCAGCAGGTTTGCACACTTTCCATGGCGACATCACCATGTGTAAATTGGTTTATCAAAGAGAGTGCCAATAACACTGCACTGACCACTCCCAGACAGTCCTAGCAAAATTATTGCTTAGTTTTTTTTGCAAAAAATACATTTTTGACCATTTTCATCGTAATCTATTACAGTAAGGTACTTAATTGTTACCCAGAAATGATTTGATATTGATATAAAAACGTCTGCTTTGGGCCTTAAAAAGATATGTGCACTACATACTCAGAAATCACATATATTGACATTTTAGAATGTATTTTATCAAGAAAGTAAGTTATACATGTCTTTTTTAATTTTACTCTTAGTTGCAAATAATTAATTTGACTGTGGTTCATTTGATTTTCAGCACAACCCTGTTTGATAACGTATAGTATTATAGTGACTTCTTGTGGTAAAATGTCAAACTCACAACTAAACTCATTAAAATGGAGGTTTTCTTTACCCTGTCTTATCAAACAGTGCAACATTTGACTGATGAAATAGCATTCTTCTACAATTCTTACACTTCTAGATGCAAAATACAAGTCACTATTCCAATACTGTTTGATTCTGCCATTTTTGAAATACATTTAACATTTCAGTTAAAAACCCTTTGGATAATATCAACATTAATTACTTAACATCTTAACACATACACACCATGTAAATATCAATAAACAGAGGAACACATGCTACAAATAGTTAGTGACTACCTACCAGTCAATTAAATTAGATTATTCAGAAAAATAACATTGTTATAAGAGACAAATTGCCTTTAGACAACATAAATGACTGCATCTGGACACAGGTCAAAACTACTCTGCCGAGCTCAAGTTACCAGCTATGTATGGTTTCAACACTTACATTTATTGAGTTATTGAAAAGTATCCTACAAACATTGTTCGAATGTGAAAGTGATCAGGTTTTCTGAAACAGGTGTGTTTGTATTGAAGAACCCTGAGATTGTGGACAGTAGGACTTGTGTGAACAGGTGTGAACAGACTGAAGATAATGATGTTTTCCTTTCTCTGTCTTTCGAAACTCAGGAACAGTTTGAATGTTTTTTTATTGTAATTTAAACAATGGTATGGATGATTAAGCTGGATCTTTCTCTCTGAATCAGGAGTGCACTTTCATTCTCCCAATTTTTCCAAAAGCCCAATCTGAGCAACCTTTGCTATAAACCCTGTCTTTCCCATTGTTGTTTCAAAAGTGGAAAATGATCAATTCGATAATCACACATAATGGGCATTTCACAGCCAAGACTTTTGATCCTTCCCATCAAGGCCATGTTGGCCAGTTTAACCTTCACCCGGTCCCTCTCTTCCGGAGTCCTCTTGGAGGTGCACTCCACAGTAGAGTCGGTCTCAAAGGAGATGGCTGGGACGTGAGTGAGCAGGTGGCCCCCAGCCTTCTCCTGGGCCATGGGCGTGGGAGTCTGCAGGACCAGCCCGTGCGTCGCTTGTTGATGTCGAAGGTAAAAGCTAAGAGGATACACACAAACATTGACCATATAATGTAATGTTGTTACATGTAACTAACTAGCTTGACTTGCCACCGTGTGAAACATGTATGCTACCATATGTTACTAAAAAGAGCTGACAATATTATAAAATGTAATCCAGGAGTTTATGTTTGAATTCTGGTTCTCTCACAACACAAGTCACTCAGAAAAGCATCTGTAGGCAGAAGCATGCTACATGTACATTTGGCATTTGAAAAAACTACAGCTGTGCTATGCTACCGAATGCAAAATGTATCTGTATCATAAAAGTGTAGTGCAATATTCCCTTTTCTTGCCACACACACATACTCTCTCTCACTAGGGACAAATGTTTTGGCTACTTGTCCAGAGAGGTTTGAGCTTTAGAAGTGGATCTGCAGCAAAAGTAGACCTTTATTGCCATCTACAGGTCAAAGGTCAGACTGGCATTCAGTAAAATGTAAACATGGGCGATCCACAGAAAATGGAAATGTGTGTGTTTCTGTTTGAGAAGTTAAACCAGTTAATTCCCTTATAACTGAGTGTCCTGCATCATGTATTATTTTATTGGTTGTAAATTAAATACGGTTTATTTTACAGTACATGTATTTTACACTGAATCATTGATATCTGGTTGAATGTTGGTTGTGGGTGTAACGGTGTAACTGGCGCCTCTGGGCTGAGGGGCTCTGGCGCCTCTGGGCTGAGGGGCTCTGGCGCCTCTGGGCTGAGGGGCTCTGGCGGCCCCTGGCTGACTGGCGGCCCCTGGCTGACTGGCGGCACTGGCGGCCCCTGGCAGACTGGCGGCACTGGCGGCCCCTGGCAGACTGGCGGCACTGGCGGCCCCTGGCAGACTGGCGGCACTGGCGGCCCCTGGCAGACTGGCGGCACTGGCGGCCCCTGGCAGACTGGCGGCACTGGCGGCCCCTGGCAGACTGGCGGCACTGGCGGCCCCTGGCAGACTGGCGGCACTGGCGGCCCCTGGCAGACTGGCGGCACTGGCGGCCCCTGGCAGACTGGCGGCACTGGCGGCCCCTGGCAGACTGGCGGCACTGGCGGCCCCTGGCAGACTGGCGGCCCCTTGCAGACTGGCGGCACTGGCGGGCAGACTGGCGGCACTGGCGGCCCCTGGCAGACTGGCGGCCCCTTGCAGACTGGCGGCACTGGCGGCGCTGGGCAGACGGGTGGCTCAGGCGGTGCTGGGCAGACGGGTGGCTCCGGCAACGCTGGAGAGGAGGAAGGCTCTGGCAGCGCTGGAGAGGCGGGAGACTCCGACAGCGCTGGAGAGGAGGAAGGCTCCGGCAGCGCTGGACAGGCGGGAGCCCCTGTAAGGATGAGCCGGAGAGACAGCCTGGTGCAGGGGGCTGCCACCGGAGGGCTGGTGCGTGGAGGTGGTGACAGATAGACCAGACCGTGCAGGCGCACTGGAGCTCTTGAGCACCGAGCCTGCCCAACCTTACCCGGTTGAATGGTCCCGGTCGCCCTGCCAGTGCGGCGAGGTGGAATAGCCCGCACTGGGCTATGCAGGCGAACCGGGGACACCGTGCGCAAGGCTGGTGCCATGTAAGCCGGCCCAAGGAGACGCACTGGAGACCAGACGTGTAGAGCCGGCTTCATGGCACTTGGCTCGATGCCCACTCTAGCCTGGCCGATACGCGGAGCTGGAATGTACCGCACCGGGCTATGCACCCGCACTGGGGACACCGTGCGCTTCACAGCATAACACGGTGCCTGCCCGGTCTCTCCAGCCCCCCGGTAAGCACAGGAAGTTGGCGCAGGTCTCCTACCTGGCTTTGCCACACTTCCTGTGTGCCCCCCCCTAAGAAATGTTTGGGGCTGACTCTCGGGCTTCCATCCACGCCGCCGTGCTGCCTCCTCATACCAGCGCCTCTCCGACTTCGCCGCCTCCAGCTCTTCTTTGGGGCGGCGATATTCTCCAGGCTGTGCCCAGGGTCCTTTACCTTCCAATTCTTCCTCCCATGTCCATTCCTCTTTTCGCTGCTGTAGCTGTTGCCCGTTACCACGCCGCTTGGTCCTGTTGTGGTGGGTGATTCTGTAACGGTTCTCTTGCGGTGAAGGAGAGGCGGACCAAAACGCAGCATGGTGATGATTCATGTTTGTTTAATAAAGGAAAACTATACATGAATAAACTACAAAACAATGAAATGTGAAAACCTAAACAGTCCTATCTGGTGCAAACACAGAGACAGGAACAATCACCCACAAACACACAGTGAAACCCAGGCTACCTAAATATGGTTCCCAATCAGAGACAATGACTAACACCTGCCTCTGATTGAGAACCATATCAGGCCAGACATAGAAATAGACAAACAAGACATCCAACATAGAATGCCCACTCAGATCACACCCTGACCAACCAAAACATAGAAACATACAAAGCAAACTATGGTCAGGGTGTGACAGTGGGACATATCTGAAGTACTATGTGTGTGTGCTCAATGAATCACACTGTGTGTGTGTGGGTGGGGTGCATGTTCTATACATTATTCAGGACAACATTACTTTGTTTAGCCTACACCGTGACTATGACTGCATAATAAACTAAACTAAATATACTATGTATTTTCTAATCAAATGTGTTAACAGGGCAACAATAAAGAAGACAAAGGCCATCAATTCAATGCAAATATTACTGTATTAAAGGAAATTGTTGTATTAAGCTTGCTTTGAAAACCGTTTGAATGGCTTGGATAGGCCTATGGAGATGGTGGAAAACATCCTGATTAGAAGGGGACGTTTGCGAGGCTTCTCCTGTTGAGAGGTGGAGGGAAGACCCTCTGGGAGTCCAAATGTGGCAGGATGTGCCACTATGTTGGGCGACAGAAGAGAGAGAGTTGACATGCACTTTCATTTAGAAATGATGGTATATTGTATTCTTAGTTTCAACTCATTATTACTTTCACAAATAAATGAGAACCAGAATCTTGAGATTTGGAAACTATAAATAATTTTACATAAGAGATTACTATCGATAATATATAATGTACTGTATATAGGGTTTAATATTTTTGCAATAGCAGCTTTGTACACCAATATCTCAAACAGTAAATGTCCTGCTGTATGGACTTACACATGATATCTTCAGTCTGGTCTTTGGATTCAGAATGGCAGGATTTCTTATTGGAATCCTTCTTGTTTCCCATCATGAATGGCTAAAACAAAAACATGTCAAAACAACTGTCACAGCAGAACAATCTCACGGTAATAACGATCACATCTTACACACCAGCACAACAAGATTTATAAATGGTTTTGGAATTAATGGATGGTTTTACATTTTCTCTAAATAACATTGTTTACTCACATTGACACAATTGTTAACTTAAATAAGTGTGATGTACCTTTAAGTTGAATTTCAGTCTGGCAAGCCTTTGTAGGAAAGACAGCTTCCCTCTGGTAGCCTTCACATCTTCAGCCATGAGAAGAGCTTCTGGCCTGGTGGCTTCAAAAGATGTTCTTGAGGCTGCTCTTGATGCCTCGTTACAACTGTGGAGAAGCTCCTTGCTCAATGACTTCACAAGAATCCTATTGAAAGTGGAGTCCTGAGTCGACACGGCCAGTTGGAGTATTTTCTCTGAGCCAAACTCCTTCAACAGATGTTTGTAGACGGTGCTGTATACTTTGTGACTCTTCAGGTTCTTGGGATAAGCTTGGGTCTCAGAGCAGCCTGACCATGCACAGAAGGAAGCTATAACTTTTGGAATCAGGTCTTGTGACGTGCGTGTGACGTCAGTTGGGTACAGATCAGTTTGGGTTTGTATTTTTGACAGAAGTCTCACCACTAACATGCTGATGAGGCCGGTGAAGTCATCATCACCGACTAAGTTGCCAGTGGATGGGGTTGAAAGCGAGGCAACATCCGGGCTGGTTGAATTCTGATCACAAACAATGCTCTGAGGTACATCGAAACAACTGATGGTATCCCTTTCCTCAGCATCTATGTTGGCCTCAAAGCCTCGTGCAGCATTGGAGGTCCCACTTGTTGTCATGCTGATGGCGGAGAAAGATGGCAGAGGGTAGGACTTACCACTCAGTAGACTGCCTATATCAGTTACAGTTCCGGTTGGAGATGACCCTCTGCTTTGTGCATCAGAAACCACAGAGTCCATGACCTGGCTTACCATTACTTTGGTAAACAGGCTGACTGTGTCACTAAATGCTGATGTAGAAAAAGAACATGAAATCCTATCTTCAGATACGCTAGCCGGCACACTAACTCCCTGAGCCAAACTCATTGAAGCTGTAGAGGGCACAAGGCTAGGAAGCAAGAGGCGCTTCACAGACTCCTCTGCAAAAAGCTGAACCAGCTTGTAAGCTGTGTGCTTCCCCACCGTCTTGTCATTCCTCTTCAGCTCAGTAAGGACTGTATCGGATGCACTCTTTCCAGCCGCCACTGTCAGAACCAGAGGGGTCAAGTTGCTCTCAGAAATGATGCGGTTGACTTGGTGAGTAAGATCACGTGAGAGAGCACCAATCCTACCCTGAGATATGAGCTCCTCCAGTCTTGCTATTGCAGCTGTTAGATCAGGGTGGAATGCAACCTCCCCTTCTTCCTCTGGATGTACCTCCTTTATGATGGTATCCACTATTGCAGACATGCTTTCCCTGGCATCACACACCAATGTTTTTGGCTTAGTAGATTTGCCCATGTCGATGACTGAGCATCTCACAATGGGCTGAGTAATACTCTCTGGTAAATCAGAAGAGATGGGAGTGCCAGGGAGTGAAAATTCCCACTCTGACTTCTTTGATCTGGCAGATGAGGATGACAACGAGGAGGAAGAACGCTGTGGCGCTTCATAGATCAGTTCCTCACCACATTCACTGCTTACCCTTTCAACATCCTTCAGCATCATTCCAACCACATTCTCTATTTGTGAAAGCTCAGTCACCGTTTGGTCAGATTTTGACAGCTCTTTCTGAATTGAAACCAGAATATGGCTGAGGGTCTTTTTGGCTTGAGCCGTTGTTGCTTTGACTTGATTTTGCCATGTAAAATAATTCCTCATCTTTGTCTTCACATTGTGGTAAATAGTCTTTGCAGTTGTCCAGATCTTCTTCTCAGATACTTCCAAACCAGACTGTGAGCCTTTGGGTGTGGCCTCAGTGTACTCTGAGGTTTTCTCATCACTCTGTTGAAGCATAGAGTCTGCCTGCCATAGAGTAGTAGAAGACTCTGTGGGTGGGAAAAGGCTCTTCATGTCATTTGTAATTGATCCAACGATTTCAAAAGCAGTTATATCTGTATGCCTTAAGGAAATTGTTGATTTTGCTGGCAACATCTGAGAATCTGTCTGGCTGGAACTGACTTTGCTGGGAAAGCTACTGACTGATTTGATCAGTATTTTTCGCACTTCGTTGGTAGCGTTCATCTGGAACTCCTCACTGGAGAGTTTCTCAATGACTGAGGCTGGAGTATCTCTTAATCCTTCCAACCATGAAGAACCAGACACAGGCATGTCTTCTAGATAAGACATGACACTGTCCAAAAAGCCACAGACTTCAAGGGAGTTGTAAGAGGAACCCTCTGCAACAGATGATGTGCATTCCAAATCTGCCACCTCTGACCTATACATGGTCACAATCTGGGACAAGACCTCTTTGGTGCAGGGCACCATGTTGGAATCACAGAGAGACAGTAATGGTTGAGAGTTCTCACTTTGGCATTTACGGAGAGAACCAAGTCCTGTTGAGTTGACCACTTGCAGTATTGCCTCACTCTTACTGGTTTCAGGTTGCTCTGGTGTTTTCTCTCCTACAGAGTCAGTTGAATCACATCCATCAGATAAAGAAGATGAACTACGTTCTGATATAGGGGATTCACTCCTACATGGGGAAGGCAAGCTCAGGATTGAAACAGGCAGATCACTGGAGTCAGTATGCTCCAGAAGCACAGCACTGGAGTCAGCTTTTTCCATAAGTTCTTCCCCTTGGACTGGAGCTCCACCCATTCTGAGGAACAATGTCTCCAGCTTTGCCTGAAGTCTCTCGCAGAGTCTACGAGCTGCATGGAAGGGTTTCCGCTTTGTCGTACAGTGTCCCACTTGGGTATCTCTCTGGGTGCTTGTTGGCTGATCTAATTCAGCATACTGCACAATGTCCTTGACATCTTCAACAAAGTTATCAATTATTTGTGATGCCTCAGATTCTACTTTGGTCTGTATGAGCTCAGTGGCCGCAGAATCAAGGATCCTGTCAGATGGGCTAGATGCATTCATCAAGCTTGGAGTGGTACTAAACGAATGAGAAGGTTGAACCATACCAGAGATATCGCTCATTAACCTTCTCACAAGAATTTCACTCACAGCCTTTGAGGCTTTGGTCTTGAACTTCACACTAAACAGAGTGCCAAGATTTTGCATCATTGCTTTGCAAGATGTACATATTATGTTCAGCTCCTCTGGAACAGGAGAGTCTTCAACATCCAGGTGCTCCACTACAAGGTCACTGCCAGATGCCAACATTTTAACTTTCACAGCCACTTCTCGAAAAACCTTAGCCAATTCCGGATCTTCTTTTTCCAATTCACCCACCATCTCTGCGATAACAGTCATCACTTCTTCTGTTGCAGGTGGAATGCATGACTCTAATACAGAGGTAGAGCTCTGGTCCTCTGGGGTGGTGTGATCATCAAAACATTTCTGGACCATGTTGACCATTTGTTCAGCGGCCTGGGTACCAGAAGAAATAGGGGAGGACCGCCCTGAAATGGCTCTGCTGATGGTCGCAGAGAGGGCAGAGTTAAGCTGTTCGACCACCACCTTGATAAGACCAACAGTCAGCTCAGGTGGGCAAGAGGACAGGATATTATGATCAGACAGTTGCTCCTGGACACTTTTGATGATTCTGTCCTCTGTCATTCCCAGGAGGACTTTCACTGAGGTCTGGGAACTTTAAAACGAACAAGCAAAGCATGATAATTCCTGTCTTAACTTGGCAAATCGGTCAAGCGTTGTAATTTTAGTATTCTAAATATCTACATGTCCTTTTGATCGCTTTACATGCTCATTCATTTGAATATGCTCAAAGGCTGATACATTACATTTTGTACTACATCAGATAGAGTAAATTGCATTGGCTAACACTGGGATAGATGATCTCGGTGAAATCCATACATGAAAACCTTGAGGGGAACATACCTCTTAGAAGAGGGTGTTAGGGACCTGAGATGTTGAGCCCCTGTGCCGCCCTTATACATTTTCTTCGCCAGATATCTAACTTCCTGGATGAGCTCCAGTCTTTCCTGATCAAAGGCAGCAAAGGATCTTGCACTGCCACCCCTCTTGGGTGAGTCAGTGTCGTCGTCAGCAAAGTCCTTTACCCCAAGTACGCGGGCCAGGGCTGGCAGCAGGATCTGCAGGGTGGTCTGTGCGATGAAGGTTACAATTGTCTTGCACAATTTGGCAAGCTGTTCCTTCGTCATCTGTTTTGAACAAACAGAACAAAAACAGTCTTTTCAATGGAACTGTGATGTAAAGTATTCTAGATCGAACAGAATGCATTTGATCAACATTGTTATTCTTGTCTGTGACTGAATTCAAAGTTTGATGAAGTCTGACAGAGAACATGAATAACAGAATATGACTTGATGGCTAATCTCTGAATTCAACAGATCATTGACACATCAAAGGTCAAAGGCAGGTAGGGAAACTTACAGGGTTTTTTAGTCCTTTGTAGATCACTTGCCACTGCCTAGAAAATGTAAAATAAGTGTTTTAGTTAGTGTTTAGTTCCCACTGCACAATATTTCATAAATGTTGAACATTACAGAAAAACGTTTAACATACTCATCAGTAAGATTGCGCAGGAATGAGATGAGGATTGGGTAGGAGTATTCCATCTCATCCTTGTTGCCTGGGCCGAATGCAGCCTGAACAGCTTTCTTCTCCAGGAGCTCAATTACAGATCCTCTATCCAGGTGTTTATTCCTGGAGACTAAAGATGTGATTGCCGTAGAGGAAGTAGAAACAAAATTAAAGAGAAATCAGAAGTTTTATCTCTTAATACTCTGATTTCATTGTTTTAGGGTTTTAGAATAGGCCTATTTGAATAAAGATATCTATGTGACCTTTCTTACTGATTACAGTAGACTACAGTTTCATTGAAAATGGATAGCACAACCTGCACATCACAGACAGAATAGAGAAACAATGTAGTACTACAGAGGTAAATCTCTGACCTGCATCGTTGTCAGTGCCCAGCTTCCTTGACTTCTTGCCACTCCTCTTACTTTTTGCCTAGGATAGAACAGAACAGATTCTAGATCTCAAATGATGGCAGACATGTAACACCAGGGCCCGTATACATAAAGTTCATCAGATAAGGTGTGTGCTCAACCTTGCCCAAATAATTGTATTCATTATGATCTCAAATGCAAAACTGATCCTAGATAAGCACTCCTACTCTGAGACAATTTATGAATAGGCTATGGGCCAGGTCAAAGCAGCTCTTAAAACACGTTTTGAAAACAGCTACTACGTATGTTGTTATCTGAGATATATAGATATCTATGGTATGACTGCTATCAGGTACAGAGTGTAACCCAGTAGGCCTATTATGTGCTCTGTCACTCCTGCCATCTTACCTTCCTTCCCTTCTTGGCCTCCTCTTTGGGCGTGGCCACCGGTTCTTCCTCAACAACTTCCTTTCCTTCCCTCTGAGGATCACCATCCTCCCTCTGTGCTACCTGAAGGACAGACATTCCAATAAGTAATAATATGTCAATGTCAGAGTAGATCTGTGCAGAGGACATCATAAATAGAGCTACAGCCATATCAGCGCTAAGCTGGTGACTTTATAAAGAATGGTACATTTGCTTTACAATATGTTATAGCTTTTTACAAGAAATATCTGCTTATATTGCTTTACCCTTTTTTACTTTCCCCCAATATTGTATGAAGTAATTTAGCTTACCTTTTCTTCATCCATTCAAGCTATTTTATATCTCAAAAAGCATGTCCTTGTCTGTGTTGGTTACATTCAAGTTGAGTTCAGGTCGAGAGTGAGGACAATATTGCAGGCAGGGACTGTAATTTAGGGCTACATGCTACGTCATGGAACGTTAGACCTTTATGACATCACAAATAGTATTTTTAGGAAGAGCGCGGGAAAGGTTACTTGCCCACTCAGTAGGACTAGCTAATATTGACAGAAATTTCCCCGTCAAACGTTTTCGATTGCCTACCCCTACGCCTTCCATCGAACATGGTCCTGCCTTTGCAATATTGTCTCTCTTGTGGATTTACTTACGTATGACATGTAGGCTTACTGTGTCGGATCAAGTTGATTGATCTGTCCTAGTCAGCCTTAGGTTGAACCCAAAATCTTCTGGGAAATATTTGTTAATAATATTCATTTCAATATCGTTTTATTCTTTGATTTAGTCCCAATCCAATCCTATTGTTGGCTGCCAATCCCCACCAAATATGTCATTGTAGGACATACTGTAGCGGGAGAAAGTGAGATCTGCAACGCGGACGCGTTCGGTGGCTCCTTCAGTGCAGAGGCAAGCGCGTATGCCAGTGCCACTAAAGCCCGGGCTTGTGAGGCAGTAGTCTACAACGCTCACAGGCAACACCTTGTCATTTTATTAACTCACTAGAATTACCTTGTCTTCTTCATTCATTTCGATTGCACTTCCTTTCGTGGTGAAATTAGTTTTGATTACTATTAACTTTAATCTACAGAGTTTAAGTGTTTATGTTTCCCACGTCATCATGTGATGCTGTGAGCAAACAATTTATGCCCAGCCTTCCTAGATAGGCCTGGGCTGCATAACACTATGAATCTGGGAAAACATAACACTTAAAAAAAAGTTTTACAGTGCAAAAATAGCGTAGGCCTACTTGTGTACTATTCAAATCCACACTAAAGCCACACCTCTTCACACAGACGTACCCATATTCTGTTGTTTTAGCTTTAACCTCTGTTAAATTCACTTCCCTGGTTAATCTGTCATCATGTTTCGTGTTCTCCATGGTTAATCTGTCTCTATGTTTAGTGCACTTTAATATAGCCTGTTTACTTATTTGAATGTTTGATTATATTTCTTTTTATCCTGCAGATTTTGTTGTGGATTTAAATTGACTTTGGGTGTCTTGAAAATCACTTAAAATAGCACTGTTGGGGATCACGTGACCCTTGGACGAGATGGCCGCATGAACTAAGAGCTCCGCACAAGTAGTTTCCAATTCCTAATCTTACCTCCACTCCAAGTTCAAACTCATTTAGCTTTAGTAAGAAAAAGTCATGGCGGCGACACTACAGGTGACATTTTTACCCGGACTCGAGTATTAGCGACGGAAAAAGCCTCCAAGAAGAAGCTAGCTTCAGAAAAAACTAGCGCCATTAGCCAGGAGCAAGAGAACCCGCTCCCCCACGAGGCACAACGAATGCCAACCTCGCACTCTGTCGAAGACATCCTTTCTGAGTTGAGATCCCAACGTACAGAACTAAACACTAAATTAGATGCCATTAACTCTCAGCTCAGTGCGATAGGGGGCAAGGTGACAATCCTGGAAAACGCTTTGCCTGACATCAACAACAAGATAACCATAAACGCGGGGCGCCTGGACGAGGCAGAGGGGCGAATCCTATCCATGGAAAACTTATTGACAGATGCCATGGAAACAATAGCATATGCTAAAAAGAAAATCGAGCATCTGGAAGAGAAAACAGAGGACCTGGAAAACAGGGGGCGAAGGAATAATTGTGTTCTATTCAATCTGGGCGAAAAAGAAGAGGGAAACAACCACCGCGCCCAATCACCATACGTTTCCTGAGATTCACCGACAAGGAACGAGTCCTACAGGCGGCGAAAAACAACACCATCACAGTGGGAAACGCCAAACTCGCTTTACACCAGGACCTGTCAGCTGGAATACGCCGAAAGCGCCGAGAATTTGACGAAGTGAAGAAATACTCCATTGACCGAGGCATCTTCAGGGGATTCAAATACCCAAACGAGCTCAGGATTCTTCACCAAGGAGCCTTGCGACACTTCAAAACTCCCGAAGAGGCAAAACGTTTTTTGAAAGACAATCCTGGCCAATGAGAAACAGACCAATGACTAAATGCGATTAATGCCATTACTAAAGGAGGTAAGACGACATATAGCCGATATCCAGAGACCCACCCCCTAAAGGTCATTATAGCCGTCCAATTTATATTTATTTTCCTTTAACTGAGAGGGATGGGCTGTATAGCCTAACCTAGGCCTACTAATGTTTCAGCCTACTTTTATTTCCCTGTTTTTTTGTTGTTGTTGCTATTATTACTTGGGGTTCCCTATGTCCCTCGGGGGAGGTATATGTAGGCTTGGCTATTGATTTTATTTTTCTCCCCTCTTTTACTGTGGTCTGGACGAGGGCAACTATGTTATTTACTCAATGCGGGGTGGAGAGGATGAGGCATTTCTTTGGTGGGGAGAGGGAGACGTTGTGCGTTGCTAACTGTTCCCGGTTTTTGTTTTATTCGGAACACAGAATTGAGACTGAGCGGGGGGGTAATAGATCCAACGGGATGTGTCGAGTTGTTTGGGAACTCGGCCGGGGTGTTCAGATATTATTATTTTATGTACACCATTTATTTTCCTTTTATGTGAACGCAGCTGTAATTACTATCCATTTTTACCCAGCGATGACTTGCACTAAAGTTCGATTACTGCTCGATGACGATGACTAGTACCTTGAATCTATTGACATGGAACTGCCATGGTCTAGGGCATGCAATAAAACGAAAAAAGATACTATGTGCTCTAAAAAAGGAAAAAGCAGACATCGCTATTACAAGAGACACACTTCTGTGATGCTGAACATGCCAAACTCCGCAGAGCTTGGGTGGGACAGGTGTATTTCTCATCTTTCAAATCAAACAGTAGAGGCACAGCCATACTTATCCATAAAAATGTTCCATTCATAATTGACAAAAACATATCTGATCCGGAGGGGAGATTTATTTTGATAACTGGGTCACTATATGGTCAACCAATTACTATATTAAACATATACGCCCCTAACACAGATACTCCTGCCTTCATTGTCAAAAATTATAACCCTGTTCAATGAGCATTGTGTCTCCTAGGCGTGGTGGCCGGAGATTTTAATTGTACCCTTAACCCAACCCTAGACAAATCATCTCAAGTCCCCACCACAAATCCTAGATCTGCAAAGATGTTGAACTCTCTTACTAAAGAGATGGGACTGATAGATATCTGGAGAGAGACTAATAGCTCATCTATGGACTATACATACTACTCTAATGTCCATAACACCTACTCCCGTATAGATTACATTTTTATCCCAAAGAGTTTCATAAATTCAGCCACTTGTACAATCGGACCCATAGCACTTTCAGATCACGCCTTTGTCCACCTCCGCTTTGACCTCTGCAAAAACATCCCGAGGTCAAAGAGCTGGAAATTCAACACCTCCATGCTATCAAACGAAGCGTTCCATACATTGGTAACTACATGGATAGACAACTACACACAAGACAATAAAGATTCTCCTGTTTCTCCGGCCACAATGTGGGACGCTGCTAAAGCCACACTAAGAGGTCATCTAATTGCATATGCTTCCTCTAAGAAAAAAGCAATGGAAGCACACAGGCTAGATCTTGAGAGGGAGCTGGAATGCTGTGAAAAAATACATAAACAATCCCTAGACAGCACCTCCTGGAGTCATCTTAAAGCATCCAAAGCCAAACTGAATTTGGACTACACTCGGGAGATAAAAAAAAAAAAGTTTTCTTTACTAAACAGAAATACCATGAGTATAGCAATAGGCCCAGTAGATTGCTTGCTTACCAATTAAAAAAGGAGCAGTCAGAGCGTACAATCATGGCTATCCGAACAGCAGAGGACGAGGTCACATATGACCCAAAAAAGATCCATTTAACTTTTCATGGTTTTTACTGCAAACTATATACCTCTGAGAGAAAACACACGGAGGCAGAACTCCACTCTTTCCTAGAGGGAATCTCGCTACCTAAACTATCAGAGACCGACCAAGAAGATCTCAACTCCCCCTTCACTCCTGAGGAGATCCTGGAGGCAATTACCTCCATGCCACCTAATAAGTCCCCAGGCCCAGATGGATTCCCCAGAGAGTTCTACAAAGCTTTTTGGCCCCAGCTCAGCCCTATCTTCATGCCAATGCTGGAGGATTTTTGCAAAAACGGAGTTCTCTCAGACTCAATGCACACAGCTCGCATTACAGTGTTGCTAAAAAAAGACAAGGACCCCCTATCCTGCTCGTCCTTCCGGCCCATAAGCTTGTTGGATTTCGACTATAAAATAATTACCAAATTGCTCGCCAAAAGACTTAACACTCTTCTTCCCAAAATAATAAAAGCGGACCAAACTGGATTTATTAGAGACAGATACTCTTCTGATAACATTCGCCGTCTTTTTGATATTATTGATCAAGTAAACGCACAGAAGACCCCTGTCCTACTGGCTTCACTGGATGCTGAGAAGGCGTTTGACAGGATGGAGTGGAGCTTTCTGTTTTCAGTCTTAGAAAAGTTCAATATGGGCCCAAATTTTATTAAATGGATCAAATCACTATACTCTCATCCAAATGCCATGGTGACTACTAATGGACTGAACTCTGACAGATTCCCTCTGGAACGGGGCACAAGACAAGGGTGCTCGCTGTCCCCGCTGCTCTACTTGTTGGGGGCGGAGCCTCTGGCAGAGCTGATAAGGAGCAATCCAAGTATTATGGGTGTTTCTGCAGCACAAGATTTCGCTTTACGCGGATGATGTCTTGCTCTACATATCCAACCCTGAGAAATCCCTCCCTCTCATTTTAGACACAATTGCTCAGTATGGCAAGTTTTCAGGTTATAAAATCAATTTTAACAAATCCACTGCCTGCCCTCTCAATATTACACTCACCAGCTCTATGAAGACACTTTGTCCTTTCCAATGGAAAACACAGGGGTTTCAATACCTCGGGATCTTCATAACACCAGATCTGAATAGCCTTTTTAAGGAAAATTATCTTCCACTCCTGGACCGAATCAAGAACGATCTCCAAACCTTGATCTCCCTCCCAATTAGCTTAGTAGGAAGAATTAATGTAATCCGTATGAACGTCCTCCCTAGACTGAACTACTTATTTCAGATGCTCCCATGCTATCTCCCAGTTTCCTTTTTCAAAACAACTAACCAAAGCATCACCAAATTTATATGGGGCAATAAAAAACCTAGGATCAAGTTTTCCACTCTATCGAAACCTGAATCTAAGGGTGGTCTTGCCCTTCCCTCCCTTCAATTGTACTACTGGTCTGCCCAAATCCGCAACATGCTAACATGGATCACAAACAGACAAGAGTCAACGTGGATTCAGATAGAAGCCCAATCCTGTGGTTCATTGCCCTTAAGCTCAATTATATTCATTAATAACTTTAGTGAAGTGGGCAACATAGCCAAAACCTTTGTGATTTACAGCACCCTACTAGCGTGGAGGGACTGTAAGAAATACCTGGGCATTTCCTCCCAAATATGTTCTCACTCGCCTATAGTGGGCAACCCAGACTTGCCAAAAGCCCTGAGGGAGGCCAACTTTAATCTTTGGCATACTCTAGGAATCAGGACCTTTTCAGACCTATTTCATCAGAAAACCACTACACTGAAATCCTTTCAAGAGCTCTGCAGTGAATTCGATGTGCCAAGATCCCATTTTTTCAAATATCTTCAAATTAGACATGTAATTTCCTCATTTACCTCCAAGAGGAGGTTTAGAACTCAGTTGAATGAAGTTGAAACCCTTCTTGTCACAGCACAATCCATTAAAGGCAAAATATCTTACATCTATAGACTCCTTTCTGAGAAAGGAAGCTCCTCCTTTACTCCTTTGA
The DNA here is from genome assembly GCF_045791955.1 of Oncorhynchus clarkii lewisi. NCBI lineage: Eukaryota > Metazoa > Chordata > Actinopteri > Salmoniformes > Salmonidae > Oncorhynchus > Oncorhynchus clarkii. The sequence continues at coordinate 26,533,827 of NC_092173.1, read as the reverse complement.
AAATAATCTGGGAAAAGGACCTTGGTCTGACTATCAGTGATGAGTTATGGGCGGAGGTTTGCGACAGGGTATACTGCTCCTCTACCAGTGTAAAAATGAAAGAATCTAATTACAAATTTTTGTACAAATTTTATTATACTCCTTTGAGACTCCATAGAATGAAAACAGATATGTCTCCTAACTGTAAAAGATGTACCTCTGAAAGTGGAACCTATATGCATGTATTTTGGAGCTGTAGGAAGATTGCCAGATTCTGGCAATCTGTACATACTGCTGCACAGAAAATACTAGAGGTACAGTTTGATATGACCCCGTGTATCTATCTTCTTAATGCCCAGCAGGACTTTGTTCTTGATCCTGACAGCGAACATTTGCTTATGACTATTACATACTTTGCTAAGAAATGTATTCTTCTATTGTGGGCCTCAAATACCCCTCCTACATTTAAAATGTGGATTGACCAGATTGTTGACTTTCTTCCTCTTGAAAAGCTCACTTATGACCTCCACAAGAGACAGCCCAAGTTTGATAGACTCTGGTCTTCACTATTCAACTATATTTCAAACTGGACAGAGTGAACGGGGTGACTAGGGAAATGCGCAGATACATGTTGTGTAAGGTACTGTAAAACCTAAAAACGAATTATTGGCCCGTCGTCTCAGCGAATGCTTGAAATAGCTGATAAGAACCTTGATAGTGCTGCTGCAAGTGTTAAATGTTTTTTTTGTGTGTTTTTATTTTAATTTCGTTTTTGAGTACGTGTGCACCAAGGAAAATAAATGCTTTTATTTGACTTTATCATTCATTTTAATTGTATTTTTATTTTTTCATATGTATTATTTTTTGACTTTTTCTTTTTTTAAAGCCTGTGAATGTGGAATGTGTTTTGTTGGTTGATTGAAAAACAAGAAAACTTAATAAAACTTTAAATTGAAAAAAAAAAAAATAGCACTGTTGTTCTAATCGTCAGATCGCAGGTATTCTGATCTTCACTGTCCATGGTGCTGAATCTGGCTGGGTAGATTAGTTTGAATGCTGAAAACTGGTTTGCCTACATTTAAAGGCCCTGTGAAGTCAAAATAATTGTATTTCATATTGTACAACAGCTGATGAAACTAACACTGTAAATGTGTTTTACAAAAATGTGATCGGGGTTGCTTCCTGATAGTTCTGGTTGAAAATACGGAGCATGTTCCTCTGCCCAGGCCTTGCTGACACTTGCCAGATCTTACACTGACTGGATATGTATTTTGTGTGTCAGCTAACCACATCATATGTTATAGCAATCTGTCAGTCAATGACACAATGGATGACTTGGCACACAACCATTGGTTGATGCATGCAACACCTGAGCAGGGACACATTCTTTTCACAGCACTTCAATGCAAAGTAATTTTCGTAGAAGGTTTGGAGAGCATTTTCACTAACCCTAACCCTTTTCCTAACCTTAACCTCAGTTTCCTAACCTGCTACGAAAAATTCACTTCGATATTGAAGTGCCATGAAAAGAGAGTTTCTCACATCTATACAGCACCTTCTAATCAGCAGGTTTGCATGGGCGAGAGTTTTGGCTTTCCATGGCGACATCACCATGTGTAAATTGGTTTATAGACCAACGACAAAGAGAGTGCCAATAACAGCTAGTTTTAATTTCCCCTCCACACTGACCACTCCCAGACAGTCCTGGCAAAATTCTTGCTTGAGAAAGTTTTTTTTGCAAAAATTTTTTTTTTTAACATTTTCATCGTAATCTATTACAGTAAGGTACTTAATTGTTACCCAGGAATTATTTGATATTGATATAAAAACGTCTGCTTTGGGCCTTAAAAAGATATGTGCACTACATACTCAGAAATCACATATATTTACATTTTAGAATGTATTTTATCAAGAAAGTGAGTTATACATGTCTTTTTTAATCTTACTCTTAGTTGCAAATAATTCATTTGGCTGTGGTTCATTTGATTTTCAGCACAACCCTGTTTGATAACGTATAGTATTATAGTGACTTCTTGTGGTAAAATGTCAAACTCACAACTAAACTCATTAAAATTGAGGTTTTCTTTACCCTGTCTTATCAAACAGTGCAACATTTGACTGATGAAATAGCATTCTTCTAAAATTCTTACACTTCTAGATGCAAAATACAAGTCACTATTCCAATACTGTTTGATTCTGCCATTTTTGAAATACTATTTACAAATATGATCGCAAATGTCTGAGATTGAGACACCAACATTTAACATTTCAGTTAAAAACCCTTTGGATAATATCAACATTAATTACTTAACATCTTAACACATACACACCATGTAAATATCAATAAACAGAGGAACACATGCTACAAATAGTTAGTGACTACCTACCAGTCAATTAAATTAGATTATTCAGAAAAATAACATTGTTATAAGAGACAAATTGCCTTTAGACAACATAAATGACTGCATCTGGACACAGGTCAAAACTACTCTGTCGAGCTCAAGTTACCAGCTATGTATGGTTTCAACACTTACATTTATTGAGTTATTGAAAAGTATCCTACAAACATTGTTCGAATGTGAAAGTGATCAGGTTTTCTGAAACAGGTGTGTTTGTATTGAAGACCCCTGAGATTGTGGACAGTAGGACTTGTGTGAACAGGTGTGAACAGACTGAAGATAATGATGTTTTCCTTTCTCTGTCTTTCGAAACTCAGGAACAGTTTGAATGTTTTTTTATTGTAATTTAAACAATGGTATGGATGATTAAGCTGGATCTTTCTCTCTGAATCAGGAGTGCACTTTCATTCTCCCAATTTTTCCAAAAGCCCAATCTGAGCAACCTTTGCTATAAACCCTGTCTTTCCCATTGTTGTTTCAAAAGTGGAAAATTATCAATTCGATAATCACACATAATGGGCATTTCACAGCCAAGACTTTTGATCCTTCCCATCAAGGCCATGTTGGCCAGTTTAACCTTCACCCGTTCCCTCTCTTCCGGAGTCCTCTTGGAGGTGCACTCCACAGTAGAGTCGGTCTCAAAAGAGATGGCTGGGACGTGAGTGAGCAGGTGGCCCCCAGCCTTCTCCTGGGCCATGGGCGTGGGAGTCTGCAGGACCAGCCTGCCTCTCAGAGAGTGTTTGAGCTGCAGCAGCAGAGGGTTGTGGTGGTCGTACAGCCCCACAGGGTGGCTCTCGGGCTGGAAGCAGGTGGAGCAAGCGGAGCACAGTACGCGGAAGATGTAGACCCAGCCCAGGTAGTGCAGCTCTGCGATGTTGAGCACAAAGCAGCCCACGCTAATGCTGAACATGAAGTTGAGAAAGATAGTCTTCTCGGTGGCTCGTGACACAAAGCAGTCTGTGCGGGTGGGGCAGGGGTAGGTCTCACAGTGGTACAGTTGGGGCACCTCGAAGCCAAACAGGTAGTACTGCCCCACCAGGAAGGTGATCTCCATGACGGAGCGCAGCAGCACTTGCAGGATGTATATTAGCAGCACCTGGCTGGACAGCTGAGTTGGGTCCTGCCCTATCTCTCCACAGTCCTCCTCTAGCAGGCTATGCTCCACCCCCTCCCCTTCCTGACCACCCCACTCCTCTCTGTATCCAGGGCAGTAGGTGGACATACCAGTCTCCATGTTCTCCAGCCCTTTCCTCACCAGCTGCCCAAACACCTTCTTGGAGGTCCCCTCAGCCATCACCTGCCCCCTCTGGACCTCCGGCTTCTTATCCTTGGCGATCTTGTGCAGGACGTAAATGATGTAGAAGATGGACGGCGTGGAGACCAAGACGATCTGGAAGACCCAGAAGCGCAGGTGTGAGATGGGGGCGAAGGTGTCATAGCAGACGGTGTTGCAGCCGGGCTGCAGGGTGTTGCAGGTGAACTTGGACTGCTCATCGCTGTACACCGCGTCCCCCACCAGGGTCACCAGCAGGATGCGGAAGATCAGCAGCATGGTCAGCCAGATCTTGCCGATCACTGTGGAGTGGTTCTGCACCTCGGACAGGAAGCGTCCGAGAATGGACCAGTCTCCCATGGTTTAACCTGGGGGGATCACAACCTCTCAGTCCACTACTACCTAAAACAGTACAGTAGGAATCATTTAGACACCAATTTTAATTCTATGTAAAGGAACATTTTCTAATGTTTTGCAAACAGTGAGAGCAAATGGCTTCTCATCTGATCTAAGATGGTTGTATTGCAACTCACAATACAGAAAACCTTTTTATTCTGTTGAATAAATAAATGTTCCAAAAATGTCACTCATTATCTCATAACTTCTCAGACAGCTGTTGATACACGAGACGTATAGAGTATGCACATATCAATGAGGGGAATACATTGCAAATTGTAACAGCAGAAAATACTGTTTCCCATTTTTCCCTTTATCATAACAATTGAAAATGCAAACAGAGAAGAACAATCCGAACAAAACAGTTAGAAATCCACTCACCCCTGGATAGTTATTCTCTTTCCAATGCAAATCTGTCAAAAATGCTTTGCCATGCAGTCCGCATTGGCTATAATTAATATGAGTGCTGTTTAATGGACGATTTGAACGGTGTTGAGCCTCGTATGGGAGAATAGGCATATTCAGACATATTCAGCCACTCTATCTGAAACTCTCATTGTACTGTGGGGATACAAAGGCAGCCAATGTACAGTTTAACAAAGATTTAAAATACAATGGGAGGCACCTTTTCTGAACAGCCGGGAACAGTCAAACAATAACAGCAGGGAAAAAACTGGAAAAGGAAAACAATGCCAATTTATGCAAAGCTTCTGCTCTAAGCCTGTTTCAAAAATACAATTTAGAGAAATGGAAGATTTAATATTTCTCACTTTTCCAGACTATGCTCAATCTTTGAATGAAATGTGATGACAAAGTAGAGGAATCATCCAGCAGTTTTAGGCTTACCAGTTATGACGACAGCATTTGTCTTTCTCTAGGCCACTAGCCTTAGTGCTGTGCCCCATCCACTTATAGGCCTGACCTAAAACAGAGATACAAATCTCACAATACATACAGTTCACTAAAATTGTCTTCCAGGAACTGTCTGGACTAAACAGGACTGTGGTATCCCTTCAAATTGTATACTGAAGTCCCTATAAGCAGCTAACATCAATAACAATCAAATCCAAGTCCACAGATGAAACACACAGAACAGGTTGTATCTTTATTAAAATAAGTATGTTTAGAGTCTATCCACTTGAATGTCTATCATGGGATCAAATGTAAAGACCAAGCCTCAGTATCCTCCGCAGCATCCGTGTCTCTGCTTCATCATGGTGTGGTCCATACACTGGGGCTCTGGAACAGAGGACATCAGGACCATTACCCTGCAGTTTGTGAGGGCTGGAATTCAATTGTTACTTTGTGTTGTTGGGCTGAAAGGCTGGATTTGGTGTGGTCTGTGTGTGTCATATGTAAACTACAGGGCAGCCAGTGCCAGTGGGCCAAATATGATCATTAACTGAATTATTGATCGAGTTCATCTAAATTCAAATATTGAGGAAGCATCTGGCTTTCTGAAAACATCAATCTGTCAAAGACAGAAATTGCTAACGAAGTACTAAGGATTGTCATGCCTAGAGCTGTAGACCCATTGATAATTTTTATAATTTAACCTTAATTTAACTAGGCAAGTCAGTTAAGAACAAATTCTTATTTACAATGACAATCTACCCAGGACGACGCTGGGCCAATTGTGTGCAGCCCTATGGGACGCCCAATCACAGCTGTTTGTGATACAGCCCAGGATCGAACCAGGGTCTGTAGTGACGCCTCTAGCACTGAGGTGCAGTGCCTTAGACCACTGTGCCCCCATCAGATAATGGACAAATGGTAGGTCCTGAGCACATATTTTTACATCTGTAAAATCATATAAATGCATGTTATGCACATGTTGTATCCTAATTGTGTTATGCAATTGTGTGTTGATGTAAATATTTTCCAATCCCAGCAAATCTTGAAAGGATTTCTTAAAATGTTATTTGAAGGGGTTGACAAATAGTAGCTAAACTGTATAGAAACAACATATTGCTTTTTACCTGGTGTTTGTGTTGAAGCATAATGTAATGATATATAAGGGCACAATCAGTAACCATCTTTGACGATGGCATACTGAAAATTATTTAATTTTATGTTATCTCTTGAAGGCGCTCTAATGGACTAGTTAAGCACGACAAATGGGGGGCCACGTTCCATATAGTACATATTTTACTGTTTGACACGCCACATCATATGCTATTCAGTAATTTTGCAATACATATATATTAGAAACATGTTGTATATGAATACTATGTTAATACAAGGCAATTTACAATATCTTGATTTCTGAAAAATCTCTAATGTCCCATAAAACTAAACTGGAAATGGTTCAGCCCGGAGCGTTACAGGAAGTTGTAGGAGCTGCCATGTTTAGCTGCTTTGTTATAGATTCCTTCTAGGTTTCCTGCAGATTTTAAGTGTTGCAATGGAACCGAGCTGGAGTACATTTTTATTCCAGGTAAGTGTCACGTATGAGTGGTAAATTTGATTAACTACATCTAAATGTTACTACATACCTAATGCATCGTTGCCCCTAGGGAATTTAAACGTTGATTTCTAATAGTTATTCAAGCAAAACAACGGTAGCTAGCTAGCTAATATTGGCTAGCCCAATCCGCTAAACGAGCTAACGTTAGCGAGCTAGCTCGCGACATCAAGCCTAGACTTCCAGCTGTGAAGTATGGATGACGCTCGAGAGGGGGGAAATCTGTTCGGTCTCCCCCATTTTTTTGTAGAAAATGTGTGTTTCGACAGATGTTTGTTCAAGTCCGCCAGTGCATGTTTATAAATCGGATTGGCCCCCAATTAGCTAAATATAAAAAGCAAGCAAAGTGACCATGGCCGCGCGTTGGTTAGTTAGAAAGCTAGCCCGCTGTAAGCTAGCCTCGTAAAGAACGAGAACAATCCCCACCTTCACTCAAGCGGAGAGCCATGCTAACCAACGAATACATTTTCGCAATCAGTGGTTTTTGTTTACTAGTTTTGATGCAATTTGAATAAATGTCTACTGTTAGCAAATCGCATTCCTTTACATTCTGGGCACGAGGATGGAGAGGAGGGACCCCTCACTTCTGATTCTTAACTTTCCTCCGTTTTCCTCGTCCCAAAATATGTAACCGCGGGTTGGAGAAAGAATTCAGACTATGCAGTAAGCTGCTAGCTAATTATTGCACTACTGATAATTTGAAACCCCTCTGCCGTATGTCTGAGATTTCTATTTGGCAGCTTGCAGAGGGTATTCACGTCCTTGGTTGTTTGACTTTAGTGCGATGTAAATTGCAAATCTAGGGATGGTCATCAATTGCCATTGTATTTGGAAATATTGAAATCCAAACTTCTTCTTTTTACCCTTTTAATAAGTAAGCACATGATCACGGTTATTCAGGAGTTTTTAGTATTTACTGATGTGTGCTTGTAACGATGTAAAACGTCCAATAACTTAATTGGTCACTTGCACATATTTAGCAGATGTTATCCCAGGTGCAGTGAAATGCTTGTTTCTATATCCAACAGTGCAGTAATACCTAACAATAAACACAAAAATAAAGCAATTAAGAAATATCAGGAAGAGAAATGTCAGAGTCTGGAATATAATATATGATGGTCTGTGTATGGACAGTATATGAATAGAAAAGGTGTACAGCAGTAGTTGTATAGGATGAGCCTTGACTAGAATACACTATATGCATATGAAGTGGGTAAAACAGTATGTAAACATTATTCATGTGCCCAGTGTTTCCCAAACTCTGTCCTCATCTTGTTTTTTGCTCTAATTCTACACAGGTGATTCAAATGATCAAAGATGGATGATTATTTGAATCAACTGTGTCGTGCTAGGGCAAAAACCAAAACGTACACCGCATGGGGTCCTGAGGACTGAGTTTGGGACACCCTGAACTAGGTAAATAAGGCAGCAGTCAAAAATATATATACATTTATAAAAAATACTTAAGGTAGTAAACGCGAAAGCCGTCAACTTGGCAGGTACACTACATTCATAGATTGTAGACATTATGTAACCATTGAGAATTCATCCCCCAGCAGTCACGTGTCTGCTAGAGCTTAAAAATAGATGTCTTTCCATCACACCTGAGGGATTGCATTTGAGAATCCAGAGTATCTACACTAGTGTAGATATTTGAAACATCCTCTGTCTGGGTATGGGAAAGCACATCAGTCATAATTTAAGACCCTTTTCTGTTTTCCTTGAATGTGTCATTAGCATAAGGGGAACAGGCTATTTCTCCTAGTGGACATGTACCTTTTTTACTGTCCTATGTGACAACCTAAGATGCATAACAAAATGCAGTGTCGGTTAAATTATTAAATGAATTGGACACTTGACCCTTAAGCTTCACACATCCTCTCAAATGGCTTACTATGTAGTGTTCTACTCCCCATCTCAGGTCAAATGTGAACACCAGTGTTGAAAATGTACGTTTTCAAACCAAGTTTCCACTCCCCCCCCCCCCCACCTACTCCACATAATCATATTGCAGCCCTATTTAGTTCTGTTCCCTCAGCTCTTGAGAGTTGCAGCTGTTGCCAGTTAATTGCCGCGAGCCAGGGACCCATGATAATGGTTTTATTTTGTGTCTAACAAGGCACAAATACCTGAAGCTGGTGTGATGGAGCAGTGGAGGAAAATGAAAACTAAGTAGTTGTTATTTGGAGGCTCCGTTTGATTTGCTCGATTTGATGAAGCGTCTAATGAGGCTGTGCGTCACTTGTTATTGTTCTGTAGGCATCAGAGGTTATGCGTGCGTGGGGGGTGTCAAGCTATGCAGCTCTCAATAGTATTCTCGTAATCCTGAATCAGATGAAAATTAGTCACTTCTTTTCTCCCGATTTTTAGGACAAACCTACATTTTTATGATTCCTTTAAGACGATACGTAATAGGGTTTTGTTTTACTGTTAATGTTAACATTTTATTAACAAGCCCAGTATTTTCCTTTTCTTTTGTATTAGTCTTCTGTAGGTCCCATGGTTCCAGGGAATCCACGTAGGGACTACTACACAGGGATCAGAGTAAGTTCATGTTCTCCACAGTAAAATGTCCCTGTAAATTCCCCAACTTCCTTTTTCACAGGTTTTTTGCACATGACATGACCCCCACCCAGCCCTCGAAACATAGATAGAGCATAGTGTGAAGTCAGGATCTTAGTCCTGGTTTCAGGGTTAACACTCGGATCTTGTTGCTTCCCTCATGCAGGTTGGTGCCAGACATTGAGTGTGTTTATCAAGTTTTGTGAGAACAAAAGCAATACCAATATATTTGAACTATTACTGTTGTTTTTGGGATCATAAAATAATTTGGGCACTTGTCTGAGCAAATGGCAAGCTGCTGCCTTGGGGCCTCGTTGTCTGATATCTAAACAGATTAACATTGTGGTGAATGAGATTCTCCTCCATTGTAAAGCCCTGCCTCCACATCCCTGACTGACTGAACAACAGAACAGGCTGATTTTTATTTGTTGTAGTTTTTTTGTTATTTTCCACGCCCCACTCCGTTACAACACTATTTATCTGGGAATGACCTCAGCCTTCAGAGCGGATTTGTATCAAAATCATCAGAGCAGCGTGAAGGCACAGCGGGCTGCAGCTCCCTATGCGTCTGTGTGTCTTGGTCTGAGCACTTTGCTGTCTCTCTCACTCACACACACACAGCTAGAAGAAATGCTAATGGTGGTAAGAATTCCAGTCTGGATCCAACTAAAGTGTGGACAGAGGACAAAAAGGGGACATAACACCCTGTGACTGAACCATGTTTTTCTCCCATTCCCCAAAGCACTGCTGCCTATGGTAACTCACTAAGCAGTCTGCAGCGTCCGCCAGCTGAACAGAATCCCCAAATCAGGCAGGACTGGTGTTACAAAGGCCCCCCTGCGGGCCGTAAGTGCATCACTGCTCGGATTTGTGTCTTCTACGGCTCCACAAAAGAGCATAAAGAAAAAGGAACACAATTTGGAATTTTTTTCAGACTCCCCCAGCCCAGACAACCATCCCCTGCCTGCCTGGCTGACCGTATTGGGATGCTTGGCTGAACCTGAAAGCCCAGGGGTCAGCTCTTTAACCTTGCCCTATGGTGATTACGGAAAATAACAAGATCGTCTCAATCGGGGTGTCTTTGGTCGGCCCGTTGTAAGGTTGCTGGTTACAATGTGAAACTCTATTCACACACCAACCAAAAATATTCATAAACCCCCTGCCCCCCCCACCCATTCTTTGGGGCCTGCCGTGACCAATTGGACAATGCCAGCAGCTGCAGCTGTCCTCTGTACACTGCTCTATTAGCTACCAGTGTTGGGTCATTCTTTTGCTACCTTATCAGTTTTTGTTACTCTGCTACACATTTTTTTCAACCACTGCAAAACAATAGACAATCAGCAGCATTTTGTATGATTATTAGGAGGTCATAATGGAATAATTTACTAATTTAGTGTGTTTAAAGGAAATATTTAAAATGTTAGGTTTTAATGACTGGTTGTAGTAGGTTATATGAGCCTGTGTGATTAATGTGATTCGGGGGGTGTAGTTTGAGAGTATGGTGCCTCAACCAGCCTGCGCCCTCAGAGCCACTTGAAAGTGGTGTGAAATTGCTCCAAAAGGGATATTTATAGCAGATGTGTAAGCAGCTATTACAACTTGTCCTGAGACACGACAGAAGTTGCATTTCAAACCATTAGCATTGATAGGTTCTGTTACCACCATTCAAAACGACACTGAATAGTGAAGGGACCAGTTGCTCATCGTTGCAGATGGATACCGTGTTCAGGAGGCAGACATGGGAGGAAATGTTGATGTAGATGAGAAACTATCTGAACTTTGACCAATTGGTCAAAGCAACCATTCTCGACAATATTTGTTTACCGAGGGCACCATTTTTGTCAATATAATGTAGTTTTGTGAGTATCCAAAGGTTCCTTGTGGTGCCAAGTCCGGCTCCTCAGTCTTGCATCATATTCAGTTGTGTTGGGGTTAGGTATTGTTGACTAACATACAGGTTGTCCCATGCTAGATGTTCTGCCAGTAGAGAGAACTAATCGGCTCAATCACCACAGGAGATCACCTTACATGCAACAGATTTAGATTGAGTGGCAGGGAGCTCTGTGTGTTCATCTCTGAAGGACTCATTTGAGCAGATCTCGAGTTGCGGCACTTTAATACTTTGGGTGTACAATGCCATATTTAGTCATCATAGTTCAAGAAACTGAAGAGTTTGTGGAAAAGGTCAAGAGACTTAAGTCTACAAAGTGTAATTAACATGTTGATTCATTGTATGTGTACTGTATATTGTTCATGTTCTGGCATGACACAACTGACTTTACTTCACCCTCTGTGCTCAAATCGCAGTTTCTGTTTCTTTATTATACTGAACAAAAATATAAACACAACATGTAAAGTGTTGGTCCCATGTTTCATGAGCTGAAATAAAAGATCCCAGAAATCAGCATATGCACAAAAAAACAAATTTCTCTTAAATTTTGTGTTTTCATCGCTGTTAGTATTTTTTTCTTTGCCAAGATAATCGAAACTCCTGAAAGGTGTGACATATCAAGAAGCTGATTAAACGGCATGATCATTACACACGTGCACCTTGTGCTGGGGACAATAAAAGGCCACGGTAAAATGTGCAGTTTTATCACATTAATGCCACAGATGTCTCAAGTTGAGGGAGTGTGCAATTGGCATGCTGACTGCAGGACTGTACACCAGAGCTGTAGCCAGATATTTGAATGTTAATTTCTCCACCATAAACCGCCTCCAACATTGTTTTAGAAAATTTGGCAGTATGTCCAACCGGCCTCACAACCGCAGACCACATGTAACCACGCCAGCCCAGCACCTCCACATCCGGCTTCTTCACCTGCGGGATCGTCTGAAACTATTACAACTCATCCAGGCCCACCTTTGGCAGCGCCCCTGCCCAGTCGTGAAATCCATAGATTAGGGCCTAATGAATTTATTTCAATTGACTGATTCCCTTTATATGAACTGTAACTCAGTAAAATCGTTTTTATATTTTTGTTCTTTATAGTTTATATGGAACCTGCAACAGCTGCCTCTTAACCCTTCTCTCCCCTAATAACCCTTGTCTCTTGACCCTCGTCCCCTTGTCTCTTGCCACATTCATCAAGGCTGCGCTCTTGTTTTTTCTGAGGGGCTCAGATGCCTGGGCTGGAAATGACTCCCTTTCTATTTCTGAGAAATTAATGGCTGTTACTCTGTTTTAATAAATCAAATGTATTTATAAAGCCCTTTTTACATCAGCAGATGTCACAAAGTGTTATACAGAAACCCAGCCTAAATCCCCAAACGGCAAGCAATGCAGATGTAGAAGCACGGTGACTAGTGAAGACTCCCTAGAAAGTCAGGAACCTAGGAAGAAACCTAGATAGGAACCAGGCTCTGAGGGGTGGCCAGTCCTTGTATGGCTGTGGCGGGTGGAGTTTATAAGCGTACATGGCCATATAAGGCCAGATTGTTCTTCAATATGTTCAAACATTCATAGATGACCAGCAAGGTCTAATAATCATCATCATCAGTGGTTGTAGAGGGTGCAACAAGTCAGCACCTCGGGAGTTAATGTCAGTTTGCTTTTCATAGCCCAGCATTCAGAGTTAGACAGCAGGTCCGGGACAAGGTAGCAGGTAGCCGCAGGCAGAACAGTTGAAACTGGCGCAGCAGCATGACCAGGTGGACTGGGGACAGCAAGGAAGACTGGGTACTCCTGAGGCAAGGTCCTAGAGCTCAGAGAGCGAATTAGAGGGAGCATACTTAAATTCACACAGGACACAGGATAAGACAGGAGAAATACTCCACATATAACAGGCAGACCCTAGCTCCCCCAAAACAGACTATTGCATCATAAATACTGGAGGCTGGGCCTGCCGAGTGGCACAGTGGCCTAAGGCACTGCATCGCAGTGAGTAGCTGAGCCACTAGAGATCCAGGTTCGATTCCAGGCTCTGTCGCAGCCGGCCGTGACCGGGAGACCTATGGGGCGGCACACAATTAGCCCAGCGTCGTCCGCGTTAAGGGAGGGTTTGGCCTGCAGGGATGTTCTTGTCCCATCGCGCTCTAGCGACTCCTGTGGCGGGCCAGGCACATGCACGCTGACATGGTCGCCAGGTGTACGGTGTTTCCTCCGACACATTGGTGCGGCTGGCTTCTGGGTTAAGTGGGCATTGTGTCAAGAAGCAGTGCGGCTTGGTTGGGCTGTGTTTCGGAGGACGCACGGCTCTCGACCTTCACCTCTCCCGAGTCCATATGGGAGTTGCTAACAATTGGATACCACAAATTGAGGAGAAAAGGCGGTAAAATAAAGGAGGCTGAGACGGAAGGGGTCTGGAGACACTGTGGCCCTGTTAGACGATACCCCCGGACAGGGCCAATCAGGCAGGATGTAACCCCACCCACTTTCTGTTAAAGCCTGTCCTTCCTTTTCGAATGCTGCATTCATGCTGACAGGGTTGGGGTTGTAGTAACTGGGCTGGCTGAATGGCACTGGGGAAGACTTACAATAATGGTATAAATTGAACAACATCTTTTTGAGCTTCAATGTCACCCACAAGGCTACCCTTAGATGTCACCAGAAAAGCTTTTAGATAGTATAACTTAGTTCATGGAATTCGACAACTGAATCTGGAAATAGAAACTGACATTCAAATGGACTCTTCAAAGAAGAAAAGGGGATAAAGTTGTCATACTCTGCTCAGTCCTTTTGGAGAAATGGGAAGTCCTGTTGCTTTCTGTTTTTCCTTTCATCCCCATCACTAATTACAATTGTAAGCACATCTTGGAAACAGTGGTAGTTCTGCTGACAAGGCAGTCCGTTTCAGCTCTCGAGCAGTCAGAAACCGGTGTCTCTCCTTCTCTTCCCCCCCTCTGCTGTAGTAGCTTTGAGGGTGTGGGACTGTCTATACTGTGTACTGATGTGCTTCTGCATGGCTGTCTTTGTGTTGTCCTTCCAGCAGGCCAATGAAGCCCTGCATCACCAGCACCAGGTGGCCCAGAACAGCTTGCTGCCTCTCCTCCAGTCAGGAGGACCAGAGCCTGTGGACCAGAAGCCTGTGATGCCCATCCTCCTGGATCAGAAGCCCCCGGTCAGCGTCGCTGAGCTCCTCAAGGACAATGTAGCCAGCGGGACGGGGGGAGGAGGTGGCGGTGGTCCCGTTGCAGTGGTGAAGAAAGAGCCCAAGTCCAAAACACCGTTCATCTGCGGCTACTGCAACAAAGCCTTCCGGGACAGTTACCATCTCAGACGGCACGAGTCCTGCCACACTGGCGTCAAGATGGTGTCCCGTCCCAAGAAGACACAGACGGCGCCCACGATGGTGCCCATGATCTCCACAGTGCCGCAGCGCGAGAACAGCGGCGGCCAGCCCTCTTACATCTCCACCATCGCTGGCATCCTCACCACAGCAACCACCTCGGCCTCCACGGGCTCCAGCATCATGTCTCCCACCATGGTGCCCCAGCAGCATCAACATCAGCAGCAGCAGCATCAGCAGCAGAGCCAGCCCAAGAAGCCTGCCAAGCCAGTGAAGAAGAACCACGGCTGTGAGATGTGTGGCAAGGCCTTCCGTGACGTCTACCACCTGAATCGTCACAAGCTGTCCCACTCAGACGAGAAGCCCTTTGAGTGCCCCATTTGCCAGCAGCGCTTCAAGAGGAAGGACCGCATGACCTACCACGTGCGCTCACACGACGGGGGTGTTCACAAACCTTACATCTGCTCTGTCTGTGGGAAGGGCTTCTCCAGGTGCGTGGCACAGTTCAACTTACTCAACTTTCCCTTTTCTTGTCCATTTACAAAATGCTGAGTATAAACTCCATAATGTTATTGTCCAGAGCACATGATGTTGTAATTGTCAATGCATTCTGAGAGTGAATTTATTATGTGTGAGGTTAGTTGGAATTTCACACATTTCTTACCATTACCACTGCACTGTGACGGTGATTCCCCTCTCCACCTCTTATATATTTCCTTATTGTGGGGTTGAAATGCAAGAGGGCAATATTACAACTTTCCAAAAGTCGTCTTTATTCAGAATCTGATACATTTATGTACAGGATACGACTATGTAAAAAAATAAAGGCATAACGGGCTACAATTGGGCAGATTGTTTTGTGGGTCTGCACCTGCTGAAGTCTAACTATGTTAGATGCATGGATGATGGCATACAAGTACATGGTGGGCTTGGTTGGGTAAAAACATTCCACTTAATTGATATTCAGTTGTCAGTAGCCAAATAATTTTAAGATGTGATGACTTGTAATGTTGGAAATCCCCACATGTTGGAATGTAATTGAGTTGAATTGGACTGGTTAATCACTGTCAATTGATAGGCTGTTAGGACCAGTGCTTTGCATACTGATGTTTCCGCTATGATGCTTTAATACACCTTCTGGCTATGTGCATTATGTACAATTTCCACTTTGAATGAAATTCCCCAAGCAAAGAACAATAAGTGGAGTATCATTTCAATGCCTAAAATCACATACCGGAAGGCCTATTTTTATGGTATCTCTGAGACCTTGTCCTTTAATTGTTGTTCTGGACCACTTCTTGTTTGTGTGTAGCTTTATGAAGCTTGGCCATTATTACTGATGCCCCACGCAGCTTCCGTTTAGACCCTAGTACTGGCTCATGACATACTTGGTGGGGCACTGTGTGCATTTAAACAGTATCTGGAGCTTTACGTGCGTCACAGCAGTCCCTCGTGTCCCCCCTCTCAGGGATGTCAGCACGGGACAGGGAGACTACTGTCTCCAGTGTCACTCCTGCAGCTCCCAAGGCCAATGGTAGTGTTCTGACTCATTGACGGGTCTGATTTCTAATCACCAATTTAGCACCTCTCCTTTTTGCTATTTCCAATATTGGAGAGCACATGTCTCTTCACCCCAACCCCTTCAGACATCCATTAAGTTGTCTGTCAACATGGTGGTATGTTTCTGAGCTAAATGATTAGCAACTAGGGAAGTGAAGGATATTGTATCATATCTAATGACTTGCGAAGTAACATCTTACTCTTGTGCGGCGAGAGGTGCATGTTCATTTTCACATTTGGCAGTCCTGAAAAAGGCTATTCCCCTCTTAAACGAAGGAGCGTTGTGTTGGAGGGGTGATATGAGCTTTTCAGCTCCACTGCACTCCTGAGGAGATGGGATTGGACTCCTGCTAGCCATCACAAAAAGCCTGCTAGTGAGAAACCGCCTCCTTCGAGACTTTTTCAAGCCACACTCTCCTCTTTTGTTGGAGGGGAATTCTCTGGCTGCGTTTGTCCAGTAGCAACATTTCACTAGTGCGGCTTAGTTGGGGCAGAGGAGGAGAACTAAGAGACAGCTGTGGTTGCCACATCATTGTCTTCTTCGGGGGTATATTGTAGAACAGGTATGATTTTCTGTCATGTTGTTGGATAGAGTTCTAGCTAAGATTTTGAAGTGACAAAATTCCATCCTTCTCTGGTAATTTATTTTTGGTGGGGCTCAACTGAATAACTCTGGTTTTGTTGCAAGAACATAGATTATTACTTTGGGAGAAGGAATGCTTGTGTCCCATGGGTCAAATATGGGCCACCATGAGACTAACATTCATTACATAAAACATCCGCAGTAATAGCCTTCGATACAATTTACATAATTGTATTATTAAGAAATGGCAGTGTGTTCAGAGAATTTGTCATTTGCCTGCCACCTTTTGTTGGCCCATTTGTTAATTTAAATACGTCAACGGTGTAGTAGTGCGTACAGCTACTGTCAATGTATGGAGTGAGTTATAAAGCTGTTACCTGTATTGTAGCTACTATACCAGGTTTTAAAGTGCCTGTGCTCTTCTGTGTCCTCTCTCCCCCTGCAGGCCTGACCATCTAAGCTGTCATGTGAAGCATGTTCATTCATCAGAGAGACCCTTCAAATGCCAAGTAACGGTAAGGAGCCAGGCATCCTCCTCCGGACGCCCCCTTCCCTGTTTATGTTCACGCTCATATTCACTCCTGGTTTGTTGGATTAAGGATATGATTAGTATGCGATCTCCCAATTGTAAATTAGTATACAATATTGAATCTCCCCTGAGTCTTCAGGATGCAGACTGTGTACACAGACAGATTGAGATTGTCTCTTCTAATATCCCCATCAATGTCCCTGTATACCTCCCCAGGCCTGCACCTCTGCTTTCGCCACCAAAGACCGCCTGCGCTCCCACATGATCCGACACGAGGGCAAGGTGACCTGCAACATCTGTGGCAAGATGCTGAGCGCTGCCTACATTACCAGCCACCTCAAGACCCACGGCCAGGCCAGCTTCAACAATCCCTGTAATAAAGGTATGCCAGGCAGCCTCCACCACTCCCTCCCCTAAGCCACACCTAGCCTGGGGTCCTCCAGACCTAGGTATTAAATCGTATTTGTATTCTTAAAAATGATTTAGGTACTTATTCAGTCTCCATCTTTATGCTGAAAGCACCCCAGGCCTTGTTGTTCAGTGCTGTACTATACACAATAGGAAAGCACAAAGCACTTTGTCAGGTTTGTCATGCGGGGTGTAATCATTCCGATTTTGTAGCTACACTTTTCCTAAATGGAAGCAAGCGGAATGAAACGTGGAGGGACCTACCTGAATTTGTCCAATAGAAGCTCTTGTTTTTATCTGTTTGGTTATTAAAAGGTTTCCATAATGAATACACCCCAGGTTTCTGAAGTTGTCAGATTTCAGATTTTTTTCAGTCACAAAATCATAAGAGTGGGAAGTGACTCATGTCCGGCTGTATTTGATTCCAATATATATTTGGGTCAGGATAAAGAATGTTTAGGAAAATGCCATATTTATCTTGGCCATTTTCATGGACATTCATCTCCTTCAGAGCAGCACCACAACAAATTGACTTACAGATTCAAATGTACTGCACAACAGTCCACAACTGACAAGGACTGTGTCGTTACCACTCATTCATGAATTGATATCATGATCATGTCAGTGTGCTGGGGCTCACCTTCAGGCCAGCCCAGTCTGGTTTGTTTGTTGTTTGCACATGTGTGGTGGTGTTGACAAGTATCTCTGCTGACAGAAATGGATAGCCTGTAGCAAGAAATCTTTTAGGAGACGGTCTAAATTTAAAGGGCTTTGCACGTTCAATTCATTTGACGCACACAGCAAACTAGTGCAGCAATACAAGTCATTCAAATGCGATATGCGATCCGTCCAAACAAATAATTGAATATCCTCTCATTAAGTGTTGATGGGTCTGTGTGTGCGGTTTTCAAACTCAGTGGGTATCTTGTTTCTGTCAGCTCTTGAAATTGAGGTTCATGATGTCTGCTCTGTCATTGGTTTGTCAAAGGTCCAGTTTGGAAGAATAAGATCGCTCTGACTCATTTTTTCATGGGATTGATCACTCTAAAATAGCAAGGGCTATTGTTCAGCAAACCCTTGTCATTTTATACAATGGGTATGCATATGATACAACAAATCACATTTTTGTTCCCACCAGCTACGACACGCTATAAACATTTTAGTACTTGGTAGAAGACCATTTGATTGACCGTTCGTGTATCTAACCCAATGACCTGCAAACCTATGCCCTGCTGCCACCCAGGCCCAAATGATGCCCTGTCCCAATCAGTCCTGTCAATAAATGTAACCCCTATCTGTCTGTATCTCTGAATAGGGCTAAGTGACTGGCAGTGGAACCACCACTCAGGGATACGAAAAGGTAATCTAGTAACTAAAGCTGAAACCCATCCCGATCCCAACCCCTCCAAATTTGTAGCTCTATATTCTTACTTATGCATTGAAGTGGCCCATTTTCCACTACAGATCTGTTTTCTAGCCTAGCGTGTGTAGCTGTAGTGGTTTTCCAACCAAGTCGTTGCAGATGCTTGTGTGTTTTTGTGTGTTATGGTTATTCAGGTATCAGGGTTTTATTTCATTAAGCTGGATCAATAAGTTAGCTAGCC
Organism: Oncorhynchus clarkii lewisi; assembly: GCF_045791955.1. NCBI lineage: Eukaryota > Metazoa > Chordata > Actinopteri > Salmoniformes > Salmonidae > Oncorhynchus > Oncorhynchus clarkii. Next base: position 26,514,842 of record NC_092173.1, on the reverse strand, counting down.
AAATAACTTTGATAAACCTTAAATTACAACTCAGAAGGTTTAAGTGGAATATGGGTTGTTGAAGGTATTGAGTTAATTATACCATACCATTTCAAGTTGACTAGTATGAAATAAAGTGTTTCTGAATATTCGCTGAAAGTTAGCTGGCTAGCACATTGATCCTGCTTTTTGAATTGCCCCCTCAGGTGAGTTGACGGTAGGAGAGATCTTAAATAACTCCTTCCAAGTCCTTATGGACATCTCTCGTTTTCAAGGTAGGTTCATAAGAATCCTACCATTTTGTTTTTTCATGTCTAATCATTTTAGTGTGTGTGACTGCTGCAGTGACTCCAACCACAGCCCCTCTAACCCTGTGGAGCTTGGGGTTATCCTAAATGGTTTGTAAGGACCGATCATCCAGCTCATTCTGTCTTTATTTCGCTCCTTCCCGCCCTCTTGTCTTTCCTCAGACTCCAACACCGTGCACAACTCTGGTTCGGCGACACCTGTCACCAACTCTGCCGCCATCACCTCGGCGATGAACCGCAGCAACGCCAGCAACCCGGTGACCATCGCTGCCCAGATGAACATCACCACCAGCACGGTCAACATCACCTCTCCAATCAACTTGCAGCACCCAGTGACCATCACCGGGCCCATGAATATAGCCCACCCTGTGGCCATCACCTCTGGGATGCCCATGAATATAACCGGGCCGCTTAACATCGCCATGCGGCCCATGGATAGCATGCCTTTTCTCTCCCAGGTCCTGCCTTCCTCCCCTCCCTGGTAGTAACCCCTTCCCTGGCCCCTGGTTAGCATCTCTTTATCAACCCCTTCCATCTCTCTCCTTCTACCCCCAAACCACCACCTCTTCCTCCCTTGCTTTAGCAGACCTTCCTCCTTACCAGGAGTACTATAGATGATGTTGTAGTATGGGGGGCTAGCTGGACGCTGTACCCGTCTGTCTGGCTGCAGTTGCTGCAGCAGTGAATGCAGCATGATGAGAGGTGGACTGGCCAGCCCCTGTAGATGCTGGTGCATTTTATTTCATTTAACCGCCGGTAGGAGGACAGTCCTGGAAGGCATGTGAAGTCTCAAAAGGAGAAATGGAGCTTTTGAATGATGCACCAAGTGGAAGCCTGACGTAAACAAACGGGTTATGCCTCGCCTCTTGCGTCAACATACCTGCACATTTGGCATTGGAATGAAACTGTAACACAAATGTATTGCTGGTATTAATGTCTTTTAAATGCTCTCTTACAGAGCAGATGGTTTTTATATTTGTTTTCCTTTGTTATTATAGCCTGCTAATCAGTATTTAATAGTTGTAATAATTGTAAGGAGTTCAGTACAACAAAAGGGACAAAGGCTACCATTTTGCAGGAGGGTGATTTTTCTGGATAATTTTTAAGGCACCACAGTTATCTTAGGCCAATGCCTTTGACTACATAATGTGAGCTCTCCCAGGTCCTGAACATCTCTGGAAAACGGTCACTTCTCACTGCTGGATACTGTAAACCTATACATCTTTTTTTTTTTAAGTAGTTGTAAGTTGTGTGTTATATGAATTCACAAAGTAGCCAGAGGACATTAGTGGTAATGTTACAGGAACACAAGGAGGAAATGTCTGGCACTGAAAGCATATCCCCAAGTTAATGTCCTGAAAACAGCAGTATTATCAAGGATCAAAAGGTTTAGTGTTGGCTGAGAGCCCTGTTAATGTAGAGGCTACCAGAGCCACCTAGTGGCACAGTAGACACTATGCTGAAAAAGTGGTCCCAAAGTTCACCTTTTAACATTTTTGTGAATATAGTTATGTTGGGAGAGTTTTTGATAGGGCCATTTTATCCCCCTCTCTTTTTGATTGCTAGTTTAGGATCCTATGTGTTTACTTCTACTCAAGAACCTTACTGAGAGTTGCCCAATCTTTTGATGAGTAAAAGGATCAAATCAAGTTTAACACACAACCTTGACCTTTTACCCTTTCATTGTAAATATTAAAACACACAATTATTTTGTCTTTGCCTGTCAGAAAAGAAAGAAAAAAGTAGATATCTTTCAGCACAGGTCAGAGCTGCAAGTACTTTATCATTGTCGATATGGCCTTCCATTGGACTACTTTTGCATAGTTTACTTCCAAGGTTAGTTTAAGGTTTTTCTGTCTCCTGAGGTCCTTTTGTTATATTACTGTAGAACCAAAACTGCCATCTGGGGCCCGAGGTGCCCTGAAAGAGAGTGGAAGCAGAGACTAGAGGCTGTATCCACTACATGTTCTAGAAGGATCAAAGGTTATAGGTCAAGGGTCACAGGGCTGCTTCCTTGCCGTGCCTACTGGCTCTGCCTAGGCCTACGTTCAGTACACAGGCCTCTCACTCAATTGGCAGGTACTCTTAAAGAGCATGTGTAGCTGACACGACACATTGCCCAAAAATCAGGCTGTATGGGTTTGGTAGGAACAGGCGGTGCATTCAAACATTACGCTGGTGGACACTCTTCAGAGACTTGTGGCCTCGCCTTCCTTGTGTCGGTCTTGGGAGCGGTAAGGTGTTTGAGGCCTTTGATAGTATTGTATGCATGCCAACACAGTGCCCCAAGGGAATTGCTGGAATGGCGGGTGGTCTTGTTGCCATTTGGATTCCCTTTCCATCGATGTTGCATGTGGACGTCTGAGCTCGTCCAAGTTTGGATTTAGTTTTTTAAAAACTCAGAAGGCTAGTGACTTTTTTTACTGTTTGAAAACACTACAAAAAAACTAGTTTTGAAGTATGTGTGTTGTCCTTCCGCAGTAGCTGTAGCTAGTGTGCCTGACCTGCTTTGCAACAACACTATTTTACACTTCTGCTTCCTCTTCTAGATGTGATGGACATAGACTTAGACAACACTAGTGCCCAAAAGCCCATTTTAGCATGGGCAGCACCAATGAGGACTTTTTGAAGTAGTCAACTACGTGGGACTTCCAATGGGTTAAGGAAGGAACACATCACATAATTCCATCCAGGTCATCAGGAGGGGTCAGCCAATGAATTAAACTTGTGAGGAAACATTCCTTAACTGCAGTTGGCAGTAAATCGGCAACCTTGGATTTAAACCTGTTCAAACAACACTCTTCGTGACAGTACGCGCCCTTTCAGTTTGTTGGCCAAGTCATGGAAGTAATGGAATATTGACTATTTCAAAATAGAGATGGCCTCAATGGCGCTGCCTGCGCTTTCGCAGATGTCATGTCTATGATGATGGACTTGTTTTGTGAAGGAAGCCTTAACTGTTCAGATGGCTAAGAGCTAGACAGCCCCCTCAACCAAATTGAAATGTTGTGATTTTTTTTTATTTTTTAAGTATGATGAACACTGAATAAAGTGTTTTGTAAGTAACATTCTGTTAACATATTTGAGAACATGGTCTGTGTTTTTTTAAAGGGCCATTACTCTTATGCATCATCAGTTTATTTTTAACCAAATGCTTTTAATTTGTTTGCAATGACACTACATTTATTTTGTTAAATGCAATGATTTGTTTTGGTCTTAACCTTTTTGATTTTGGAAGAGTGAAGTTGGTCTGATCTCAAATCTTTCTCTGAATTGGGAGATCTTGGAGTCCTGTGAAGGCTGCTGAATGTATATCTTTGTACAAAACCATTTAGTTCAGAGGACATGTTAGTTATGATAGACACATGCAAGGGAAAAAAACTAGAACCTTTTTATAAATCTTTTTGTATTAGAACATTAACAATGGTAATTTTGTATATACAAAGACTAGGCTTTCTGATTAGCAGAAAGGTAACATTCCTAAATTTTTAAATGTCTGTCAAGAATAATTGTAAACATATGCGCAATGTTTTTATGTGCCTTTTATTTGGGTTGTCTAAATAAAATAATTATAAAACATGATTGTGGATTGTCCATACTGAGTCTGCAGGGAGGACAGAGTTAACATTTGGCTCCCCCAACACTTCCTAAAAGGTCTCTTGCTTTCTCTCTAACTCTATTTCTCTTTCCCCCTCCCCCTCAGGTGTCTACACTGCCTGGCTCACAGTTGGCATGCTATTGGAGTATGGTGTACTGATAAGTGCCTCTGTGACTGTTTGCGTATTGAGAGGATTTTAGGTGTATTGTGCCAAACTATGCGCTGTGCATGAAAACAAATTTGTTTTTTTCTTTACACATTTTATTTTTTATCAATTAAACTTGGAAACTTGAATGGTGTGTCAGCCTGTTATTTTTAACTGTACACAATATTGTATTTTCACACACCTGTTAGTGCCTTTTTTTAGTCCTGACTTTCGTTCTTACTATGAGTGTCCGTGTTATCTGGTTCCGTGCATGAGGAGTCGGCTCCCAAGTCATTTAGAAGGCAAGGATAAACATGACTGAAGAGGACGGAGTGAGGACTTCACACACTCACCGGACAGTTTTAGGTACACCACCGCATTCATGAAAATGGATCGCTCTGAAAGGGTTTTATATAACCACAAACTCAGCAAAAAAAGAAATGTCCTCTCACTGTCAACTGTTTATTTTCAGCAAACTTAACATGTAAATATTTGTATGAACATAAGATTCAACAACTGAGGCATGAACTAAACAAGTTCCATAGACATGTTCCTAACAGCAATTGAATGTGTCCCTGAACAGGGGGGGGGAACCAGCTGCATTAAGTACTGCAGTGCATATCCTCATGGATTGCACCAGATTTGCCAGTTCTTGCTGTGAGATGTTACCGCACTCTTCCACCAAGGCACCTGCAAGTTCCCGGACATTTCTGGGGGGAATGGCCCTATCCCTCACCCTCCGATCCGACAGGTCCCAGACGTGCTCAATGGGATTGAGATCCGGGCTCTTTGCTGGCCATGGCAGAACACTGACATTCCTGTCTTGCAGGAAATCACGCACATAACGAGCAGTATGGCTGGTGGCATTGCCATACTGGAGGGTCATGTCAGGATGAGCCTGCAGGAAGGGTACCACATGAGGGAGGCGGATGTCTTCCCTGTAACGCACAGCGTTGAGATTGCCTGCAATGACCAGCTCAGCCCGATGATGCTGTGACTCACACTTACAATGAAGATCTGTGAAGTTATTTGGATTTTTATGAATTTTCTTTGAAAGACAGGGTCCTGAAAAAGGGTTTATTTTTTTATTTTAAGGCAGGCATTGAGGCATTGTTACACTCAAGTTCTTGTTGGTGCGAGTGACTCTTTGAACTTACAATGGCTAGCACCATATCATTTTATTTTTTTCTTGTGCTTTATGCTATTTGTCCCATGACTCCTGCATGCTTTGTTGACTATGAACTTACTTGTTTACCCGGCCGTGGGACAGACAATGTTTATTCCCACACTCGCGGCTATGTCTCTGTTAGTTACTCAGACTCTTGGTCTCCCATCCTATTCTAACCACCTCTCGCCGGCTTTGTATTCATGTTACCTGATGAAATTGCTGTACAATATGATCTTGTGCACATTCAAATGTCATAAAAAATCAATGCTGCAGAGTTCTCCCTGTCCTCTGCCGTGCCCTGATTGTATTATTGCTGATAATATCTGGAAATGTGCACTTACACCCTGGCCCATCTACTGTTGCTAGCCCCAATTCTGACTTGTGCTCTGATTTCTGCTTCACTGATTTCTGCTCTCGTAAAAGTCTAGGTTTTCTGCACGTTAACACGAAGTTTATAACCTAAAATGTATCAATTGAAAGTGTGGGTTCACCGCTCCAATCCAGATTTTTTGGTCATTACTGAGACGTGGTTAAGGAAGAGTGTGTTGAACACTGATGTTAACCTTTCTGGGCAAGATAGCTCTCCCGAAGGTGGTGGAGTGGCAATCTTCACCAAGGAACACCTTCAGTGCTCTGTTGTCTCTACCAAGTCTGTCCCCAAACAATTTGATCAGCTGGTTTTAAGAATTAAGCTTTCAAATAGCTCTGTTGGGTGTTATCGTCCACCATCAATACCAGCCTGTACCCTACCTGTACCCTACCTGCCCCAAGTGCTCTCCTAGCCCATTACACTAAGGCTGAATTTGTAGCAATGGGACTCCCTAAATCTTTCTCAGAGTATTACCAATCCCACAAGGTATGACTCCAAACACCCAGAAAAGGCTGATGTTATCCTCACAAATAATCCTGATAGGTATCAGTCTGATGTTTTCTGTAATGACCTCCGTAATGACCTTCGTAATGACCTTCGTAATGGCTGCTTAGTTAAACAACCTTTCCTGATTTGTCATAGACGCTTGCGAAAAACTTTAATGAGCAAGCCTTCCTTCATGACCTGGCCTCTGTAAATTGGAATAGAATCGGCTTGATCCTCTCAGTCGAAGATGGTTGGACCTTCTTTTTGATATTTTCAGTGGTATTGTTAACAAACGCCTCCGTAAAGAAAATAATAATTATTAAAAGGTTCAGCCCATGGTTCCACCGTGATCTGGAGTTACTCCACCTCCAGAATTATATTTGGCGAAAGGATCGGCACACGCATACTCAGGCTGACTGGCTCTCGTTCAGGCAAATGAGAAATAAGTGCACTCAGGCTATCCGGAAGGCTAAAGTAAGTTATTTTAAGGAGCAGTTCTCTCTCTGTGGGTCTAACCCCAAGAAGTTCTGGAAAACAGTGAAAGACCTGGAGAATAAACCCTCCTCCTCACAGCCGTTGATGATGTGGTTGATACTGACAAGGAGCGCATTACTGGGCTCTTTAATCACCACTTCATTAAGTTAGGATACCTATTTGACTCAGCCATGCTTCCTTGCCCAGCCAACATTTCCTCATCTCCCAGCCCTTCTAACCTTCTGTTAAAGGTCCCCAAAGCACACACATCCCTGGGTCGCTAATCTTTTCAGTTCGCTGCAGCTAGCGACTGGAACGAGCTGCAAAGAAACACTCAAACTGGACCGGTTTATCTCCATCTCAAATCAAACACGTGTTTAGCAGATGTTATTGCGGGTGTAGCGAAATACTTGTGCTTCTAGCTCTAACAGTGCAGTAATATCTAACAATACACACAATCTAAAGTAAAGGAATGGAATTAAGAATATATAAATATTTGGACGAGCAATGTCAGAGTGGCATAGACTAAGATACAGCAGAATAGGATAGAATACAGTATATACATATGAGATGAGTAATGCAAAATATGTAAACATTATTAAAGTGACTAGTGTTCCATTATTAAAGTGGCCAGTGATTTCAAGTCTATGTATATAAGGCAGCAGCCTCTAATGTGCTGGTGATGGCTATTTAACAGTCTGATGGTCTTAATATAGAAGCTGTTTTTCAGTCTCAGGTCCCAGCTTTGATGCATCTGTACTGACCTCGCCTTCTGGATGATACAATTCAAATCAAATCAAACTTTATTTGTCACATGCGCCGAATACCTTACCGTGACATGCTTACTTACACGTCCTTAACCAACAATGCAGTTTAAGAAAGAGTTAAGAAAATATTTACCAAATAAACTTAAGTAAAAAATTATCAAAAGTAACACAATAAAATATCAATAACGAGGCTATATACAGGGGCTACTGGTACTGAGTCAATGTGCGGTGTACAGGTTAGTCGAGGTAGTTTGTACATGTAGAAAGGGGTAAAATGACTATGCATAGATAATAAACAGTGAGTAGCAGCAATATGAAAACAAATGGGGGGGTGTCAATGTAAATAGTCCGGGTGGCCATTTGATTAATTGTCGGGCAGTATGGCTTGGGGGTAGAAGCTGTAAAGGAGCCTTTTGGTCCTAGACTTGGCGCTCTGGTACCGCTTGCCGTGTGCTAGCAGACAGAACAGTCTATAACTTGGGTGACTGGAGTCTTTGACAATTTTTTGTGCTTTCCTCTGACACCGCCTAGTATATAGGTCCTGGAGGCTGGAAGCTTGGCCCCAGTGATGCACTGGGCCGCACGCACTCCCCTCTGTAGCGCCTTACAGAGGGGAGTGCCGAGCAGTTACCATTCCAGGCGGTGATGCAACGGGTCAGTATGTTCTCGATGGTGCAGCTGTATAACTTTTTGAGGATCTGAGGACCCATGCCAAATCTTTTCAGTCTCCTGAGGGGGAAAAGGTGTTGTCGTGCCCTCTTCATGGCTGTCTTGGTGTGTGGACCATGATAGTTTTTGGGTGATGTGCCTTGGCTATGCCGAATTAAGTGATATGACATGCTATTCTATAAAATCCTTTCTCCGTAATTAATATTACCTGATTGAGCTAATCATGTAAATGTAATTAACTAGAGAGTCGGGGAACCACAAAATAATATTTATAGAGCTGTTATCTTCTGAATAAACTCTTAAAGACCTAGTAATATTTTACATCAATAGCAGTCAATATTAATCGTCACCTTAATTCAGTCTCATCTGAAAGTTGTACATTCTTGGTTATCTTTACGAACCCTGGCTAACAAGTTGAATCAGCAATACAAAATTGGGTTTAATTATTTATTTACTAAATACCTAACTAATCACACAGAAGAATTACATATACAAAGAATGGATCATACCTTGATTACAAATTACATCATAAAGGAAAACGTCACTAGCGGGCGGAACAGATATGACAGCTGGTTACACAAAAGAAAAAGGGCTGGGTTTAAGTGAAAGAGCGGGAAGACTGAGGAACAAAGGGAGAAGCTGTGCTATCGTAAATACAGTATCTTATGCATTCTAAATTACCGCCCATTTGGAAAAGGAAAATGCAATAAAAAAATAAAAAAAAATAAAAAATGCAATAAATATTTACTCTGAGCTGCGCTTCGGAAGGTTGGTGGTAGATGGAAGGCCATGTTGCCAAACCAAGTCCTTTGAAGAATGTCTCTGGTGGTCAATTGGATACGTTGTAGTAACGTCGTTGTTTGGTAGACGGGATACTCTGTCTGTTCTTTCCTAGCCCGCATTTGCAGCGGCTGTTTCTAACTCAACGGCTAGGAGGTATCACTTCTGTAGTGAATAAGAGTTCAAAGTTCATACCATTCGCAACCAAAGCTCACGCTGAGGTTGGCTTGTAGTTGACATGTTAGTCCTTTTAACGCAGAGGCTGCATACCTCACGTACTTGGAACAGGAGGTTATATTGTAATCAAGGCTTTATATAGGAAGGGAGAGGAGGGCGTGTTTGAAAAGTTTTATAACCCATGTCAGGGGCGGGCCACTGATTGAGCAGAGCCCCAACCTTATGAAAACCCAAATCTCTCATTTAGAAGCTAAAATTACATTTAATCTCTACACCAATAATTTTATATTCAAACATTGAAATTAAACAACAATTTCATGTGAATCCGATAACTCTGATGTGTAGACTTTCCACTGTAGAGTTTATGTCACCCTATCATTGAGGAGAATGTCTCAGATGACAACCGAACTGACATCATATTCATTAAGTACCACCGCATATGTTCAATTGGTCTGATTACCAGAATATAGTTAATTTCCCCCCACCTTCTGATGTTCCCAGAATCTCTATGTTAACCAAGGGGTTTTCAAATTTCACATCAGTAGGGTACAGAGAGGAAAAAGGGGGGAAGAGGTATTTATGACGGTCATAAACCTACCCCAGGCCAACGTCATGACAACACCAAGGAACTTGAAACTCTCTACCCACTCCACTGCATCCCCATCAACGTTAATGAGGGCCTGTTCAGCCTGCCTTTTCCTATAGTCCACAATCAGCTCCTTTGTCTTGCTCACTGGCACCACACTGCCAGGTCTCTGACCTCCTCCCTATAGGCTGTCTCATCGTTGTCGTTGATCAAGCCTACCACTGTTGTGTCATCAGTAAACTTAATGATGGTGTTCGAGTCGTGTTTGGCCGTGTAGTTGTGGGTGAACAGGGAGTACAGGAGGGGACTAAGCACGCACCCCTGAGGGGCCCCAGTGTTGAGGATCAGCGTGGCGGATGTGTTGCTACCTACCCTTACCACCTGGGGGCGGCCTGTCAGGAAGTCCAGGACCCAGTTGCAGAGGGCGGGGCTCAGACCCAGGGCCTCAAGCTAAATGATGAGCTTCGAGGGTACTATGGTGTTGAATGCTAAGCTATAGTCAAGCTATATTGGGGTGGTAAGCAAATTGAAGTGGGTCTAGTGTGTCAGGGGGCGTAGCAGTGAAGACGTGTTTGTTTTGTCCTCTCGTGTACTTTTGTATTTTTTTAATATTTTTTGTATACATATTTCAATTTATATTCAATCTCTTTTCGATTGTTTTATTCGATTATACCTTCCAGTAACCTGCCTCACCCAATGTGATACGGAATCGCTATTATTTTCAATTTTCGAACACATTCAAGAATCTCCAGGAGCTAACCAGCAAATTAGCTACAAGCTATTTAGTCATTGTTAGCCACTGCTAGCGGCTTTTACCTTCTGCACAGATACCAGCCCTGTTTTTAGCCTGGATAATACTCGCTAGTCTACCAATTTCGGACTGTCTCTCCACAACAACGCCGGATTCCTGCCGTAATCCCTGGACCACTACTTCTGATCTTCACAGCTAGCTTGCAGCTAGCTAGCTAGCTCACAGCTAGCTAGCTCACAGCTAGTTAGCTCACAGCTAGTTAGCTCACAGCTAGTTTTCACTCACCGTGGCACCCAGTACCGAAGCTATCCCTGAGGCCCACCTCCCGGCCTACTCAGCTGTTCACCCAAACCCCACTCATACACGGCTAGAGCCCAAAACTCCACCGGATGCTTGCTGTAAACTCTGGACCTTGGCACCGGATCACCGCTGCTACCGATTAGATATAGTGGCTAACGCCACTGCCACGAAGCTAGCACCAGTTAGCCGTGAGCCAGGCACATCTCCCGGCTAGAAAACTAAATTCCACAATACCTCTTTCACCATCTGGCTTGGATTCTCTGTCGACACGGCGCCCCGCCGCACCACCACGACTGGTCTGCCGACGAACACTCCATCCACTGTGCCTTCATCCGGCCTCCGTCGGAGCAGACGCTCCTACTAGCTCAGGGCTACTAACTTTAAACGCTGTGTCGCTAGCGTAGTGGCGGCTCCCATGTTCCATCTACTGCTGCCCCCTGGACACTATGATCACGTGGCTACATAGCTGATGCCTGCTGTACTGCCCATTAATCACGGTACACCATTCTGTTTATTTATTTTTTTCGACCCCAGCCGCGAACTCAGGCTGTGTGTAGTTAATCCGACCCTCTCTGCCTAGTCATCGCCATTTTACCTGCTGTTGTTGTGTTAGCTGATTAGCTGTTGTTGTGTTAGCTAGCTCTCCCAATCAACACCTGCGATTACTTTATTACTTTATGCCTCGCTGTATGTCTCTCTCAAATGTTAATATGCCTTGTATACTGTTGTTCAGGTTAGTTATCATTGTTTTAGTTTACAATGGACCCCTTAGTTCCACTCTTCATACCTCTGATACCTCCTTTGTCCCACCTCCCACACATGCGGTGACCTCACCCATTACAACCAGCATGTCCAGAGACACAACCTCTCTTATCATCACCCAGTGCCTGGGCTTACCTCCGCTGTACCCGCACCCCATCATACCCCTGTCTGCGCATTATGCCCTGAATATATTCTACCACGGCCAGAAATCTGCTCCTTTTATTCTTTGTCCCCAACGCTCGAGGCGACCAGTTTTGATAGCCTTTAGCCGTACCCTCATCCTACTCCTCCTCTGTTCCGCGGGTGATGTGGAGGTAAACCCAGGCCCTGTATGTCCCCAGGCACCCTCATTTGTTGACTTCTGTGATCGAAAAAGTCTTGGTTTCATGCATGTCAACATCAGAAGCCTCCTCCCTAAGTTGTTTTTACTCACTGCTTTAGCACACTCTGCCAACCCTGATGTCCTTGCTGTGTCTGAATCCTGGCTTAGGAAGGCCACCAAAAATTCTGAGATTTCCATACCCAACTATAACATTTTCCGTCAAGATAGAACTGCCAAGGGGGGAGGAGTTGCAGTCTACTGCAGAGATAGCCTGCAAAGTAATGTCATACTTTCCAGGTCCATACCCAAACAGTTTGAACTTCTAATTTAAAAAATTAATCTCTCCAGAAATAAGTCTCTCACTGTTGCCGCCTGCTTACCGACCCCCCTCAGCTCCCAGCTGTGCCCTGGACACCATTTGGGAATTGATCGCCCCCCATCTAGCTTCAGAGTTTGTTCTGTTAGGTGACCTAAACTGGGATATGCTTAACACCCCGGCAATCTCATAACAAGTCATCAAGGAACCCACCAGGTACAACCCTAAATCTGTAAACAAGGGCACCCTCATAGACGTTATCCTGAAGAACTGGCCCTCCAAATACACCTCCGCTGTCTTCAATCAGGATCTCAGCGATCACTGCCTCATTGCCTGTATCCGCTACGGGTCCGCAGTCAAACGACCACCCCTAATCACTGTCAAACGCTCCCTAAAACACTTCTGCGAGCGGGCCTTTCTAATCGACCTGGCCCGGGTATCCTGGAAGGATATTGACCTCATCCCGTCAGTTGAGGATGCCTGGTCATTCTTTAAAAGTAACTTCCTCAACATCTTAGATAAGCATGCTCCGTTCAAAAATGCAGAACTAAGAACAGATATAGCCCCTGGTTCACTCCAGACCTGACTGCCCTCGACCAGCACAAAAACATTCTGTGGCGGACTGCAATAGCATTGAATAGTCCCCGCGATATGCTCATGGAAGTGAGGAACCAATACACGCAGTGGGCAAAGGCCAGCTTTTTCAAGCAGAAATTTGCATCCTGTAGCACTAACTCCAAAAAGTTATGGGACACTGTAAAGTCCATGGGGAACAAGAGCACCTCCTCCCAGCTGCCCACTGCACTGAGGCTAATCGAAAACTTCAACAAGCATTTCTCAACGGCTGGCCATGCCTTCCTCCTGGCTACTCCAACCTCGGCCAACAGCTCCACCCCCCCCCCCCCCCCCCCCCACATCTACTCGCCCAAGCCTCCCCAGCTTCTCCTTTACCCAAATCCAGATAGCAGATGTTCTGAAAGAGCTGCAAAACCTGGACACGTACAAATCAGCTGGGCTTGACAATCTATTTCTGAAACTATCTGCCACCATTGTCGCAACCCCTATTACCAGCCTGTTCAACCTCTCTTTCATATCGTCTGAGATCCCCAAGGACTGGAAAGCTGCCGCGGTCATCCCCTCTTCAAAGGGGGAGACACCCTGGACCCAAACTGTTACAGACCTATATCCATCCTGCCCTGCCTATCTAAGGTCTTCGAAAGCCAAGTCAACAAACAGATCACTGACCATCTCGAATCCCACCGTACCTTCTCCGCTGTGCAATCTGGTTTCCGAGCCGGTCACGGGTGCACCTCAGCCACGCTCAAGGTACTAAACGATATCATAACCGCCATCGATAAAAGACAGTACTGTGCAGCAGTCTTCGTCGACCTGGCCAAGGCTTTCGACTCTGTCAATCACCATATTCTTATCGGCAGACTCGGTAGCCTCGGTTTTTCTAATGACTGCCTTGCCTGGTTCACCACCATATATCAATGATGTTGCTCTTGCTGCGGGCGATTCCCTGATCCACCTCTATGCAGACGACACCATTCTGTATACTTCTGGCCCTTCCTTGAACACTGTGCTATCTAACCTCCAAACGAGCTTCAACGCCATACAACACTCCTTCCGTGGCCTCCAACTGCTCTTAAACGCTAGTAAAACCAAATGCATGCTTTTCAACAGTTTGCTGCCTGCACCCGCACGCCCGACTAGCATCACCACCCTGGATGGTTCCGACCTAGAATATGTGGACATCTATAAGTACCTAGGTGTCTGGCTAGACTGTAAACTCTCCTTCCAGACTCATATCAAACATCTCCAATCCAAAATCAAATCTAGAATCGGCTTTCTATTTCACAACAAAGCTTCCTTCACTCACGCCGCCAAACTTACCCAAGTAAAACTGACTATCCTACCGATCCTCGACTTCGGCGATGTCATCTACAAAATGGCTTCCAATACTCTACTCAGCAAACTGGATGCAGTTTATCACAGTGCCATCCGCTTTGTTACTAAAGCACCTTATACCACCCACCACTGCGACCTGTATGCTCTAGTCGGCTGGCCCTCGCTACATATTCGTCGCCAGACCCACTGGCTCCAGGTCATCTACAAGTCCATGCTAGGTAAAGCTCCGCCTTATCTCAGTTCACTGGTCACGATGGCAACACCCACCCGTAGCACGCGCTCCAGCAGGTGTATCTCACTGATCATCCCTAAAGCCAACACCTCATTTGGCCACCTTTCCTTCCAGTTCTCTGCTGCCTGTGACTGGAACGAATTGCAAAAATTGTTGAAGTTGGAGACCTTTATCTCCCTCACCAACTTTAAACATCTGCTATCTGAGCAGCTAACTGATCGCTGCAGCTGTACATAGTCCATAGGTAAATAGCCCACCCAATTTACCTACCTCATCCCCATACTGTTTTTATTTATTTACTTTTCTGCTCTTTTGCACACCAGTATCTCTACCTGCACATGACCATCTGAGCATTTATCACTCCAGTGTTAATCTGCTAAAATTTTAATTATTTGCCTTTTGCACACAATGTATATAGACTACCTTTTTTCTATTTACTATTTTTTTCTACTGTGTTATTGACTTGTTTATTGTTTACTCCATGTGTAACTCTGTGTTGCTGTCTGTTCACACTGCTATGCTTTATCTTGGCCAGGTCGCAGTTGTAAATGAGAACTTGTTCTCAACTAGCCTACCTGGTTAAATAAAGGTGAAATAAAAAAATAAAAAAATAAAAGGTAGAGGTGATATGATCCTGACTAGTCAATTAAATTCAAGGGCTTTATTGGCATGGGAAACATGTGTTAACATTGCCAAAGCAAGTGAGGTAGATAATATATAAAGTGAAAATATAAAGTGAAATAAACAATACAAATGAACAGTAAACATTACACATACAGAAGTTTCAAAACAATAAATACATTACAAATGTCATATTATATATATATACAGTGTTTTAACAATGTACAAATGGTTAAAGGACGCAAGATAAAATAAATAAGCATAAATATGGGTTGTATTTACAATGGTGTGTGTTCTTCGCTGGTTGCCCTTTTCTCGTGGCAACAGGTCACAAATCTTGCTGCTGTGATGGCACACTGTGGAATTTCACCCAGTAGATATGGGAGTTTATCAAAATTGGATTTGTTTTCGAATTCTTTGTGGATCTGTGTAATCTGAGGGAAATATGTCTCTCTAATATGGTCATACATTGGGCAGGAGGTTAGGAAGTGCAGCTCAGTTTCCACCTCATTTTGTGGGCAGTGTGCACATAGCCTGTCTTCTCGAGAGCCATGTCTGCCTATGGCGGCCTTTCTCAATAGCAAGGCTATGCTCAATGAGTCTGTACATAGTCAAAGCTTTCCTTCATTTTTGGTCAATCACAGTGGTCAGGTATTCTGCCGCTGTGTACTCCCTGTTTAGGGCCAAATAACATTCTAGTTTGCTCTGTTTTTTTGTTAATTCTTTCCAATGTGTCAAGTAATTATCTTTTTGTTTTCTCATGATTTGGTTGGGTCTAATTGTGCTGCTGTCCTGGAGCTCTGTAGGGTGTGTTTGTGTTTGTGAACAGAGCCCCAGGACCAGCTTGCTTAGGGGACTCTTCTCCAGGTTCATCTCTCTGTAGGTGATGGCTTTGTTATGGAAGGTTTGGGAATCGCTTCCTTTTAGGTGGTTATAGAATTTAACGGCTCTTTTCTGGATTTTGATAATTAGTGGGTATCTGCCTAATTCTGCTCTGCATGCATTATTTGGTGTTCTACGTTGTACACAGAGGATATTTTTGCAGAATTCTGCGTGCAGAGTCTCAATTTGGTGTTTGTCCCATTTTGTGAAGTCTTGGTTGGTGAGCGGACCCCAGACCTCACCACAATAAAGGGCAATGGGCTCTATGACTGATTCAAGTATTTTTAGCCAAATCCTAATTGGTATGTTGAAATGTATGTTCCTTTTGATGGCATAGAATGCCCTTCTTGCCTTGTCTCTCAGATCGTTCACAGCTTTGTGGAAGTTACCTGTGGCGCTGATGTTTAGGCCAAGGTATGTATAGTTTTTTGTGTGCTCTAGGGCAACAGTGTCTAGATGGAATTTGTATTTGTGGTCCTGGTGACTGGACCTTTTTTGGAACACCATTATTTTGGTCTTACTGAGATTTACTGTCAGGGTCCAGGTCTGACAGAATCTGTGCATAAGATAGTCTCTAAAAGCACTAGTCTCTAAAAGCACTTCATGATGACAGAAGTGAGTGCTACGGGGCGATATTTAGTTCAGTTACATTTTCTTTCTTGGTTACAGGAGCAATGGTGGACATCTTGAAGCATGTGGGAACAACAGACTGGATAGCGAGAGATTGAATATGTCCGTAAACACTCCAGCCAACTGGTCTTCGCATGCTCTGAGGCCGTCTGGGCTGGCAGCCTTGCGAGGGTTAACACGCTTAAATGTTTTACTCACGTCGGCCATGGAGATGGAGTGCCCACAGTCCTTAGTAGGCCCACCCGTGTCGGTGGCACTATGTTATCCTCAAAGCAGGCAAAGAAGGTGTTTAGCTGGTCCGGAAGCAAGACGCCGGTGTCCGCGACGTGGCTGGTTTTCCCTTTGTAGTCCGTGATTGTCTGTAGACCCTGCCACATACAGTGGCAAGAAAAAGTATGTGAACCCTTTGAAATTACCTGTATTTCTGCATAAATTTGTAATTCAATTTGATCTTCATCTAAGTCATAACAATAGACAGTGTGCTTAAACTAATAACACACAAATTATTGTATTTTTCTTGTCTATATTGAATACATAATTTAAACATTCACAGTGTAGGTTGGAAAAAGTATGTGAACCCCTAGGCTAATGACTTCTCCAAAAGCTAATTGGAGTCAGGAGTCAGCTAACCTGGAGTCCAATCAATGAGATGAGATTGGAGATGTTGGTGAGAGCTGCCTTGCCCTAGGAAAAACATTCACAAAATTTGAGTTTGCTATTCACAAGAAGCATTGCCTGATGTGAACCACGCCTCAAACAAAAGAGATCTCAGAAGACCTAAGATTAAGGATTGTTGACTTGCATAAAGCTGGAAAGGGTTACAAAAGTATCTCTAAAAGCCTGTATGTTCATTAGTCCACGGTAAGACAAATTGCCTATAAATGGAGAAAGTTCAGCACTGTTGCTACTCTCCCTAGGAGTAGCCGTCCTGCAAAGATGACTGCAAGAGCACAGCACAGAATGCTCTATGAGGTTAAGAACAATCCTAGAGTTTTAGCTAAAGACTTGCAGAAATCTCTGGAACATGCTAACATCTCTGTTGACGAGTCTACGATACGTAAAACACTAAACAAGAAATGTTGTTCATGGGAAGACACCACGGAAGAAGCCCCTGCTGTTAAAAAAACATTGCTGCACGTCTGAAGTTTGCAAAAGTGCACCTGGATGTTCCACAGCGCTACTGGCAAAATATTCTGTAGACAGATGGAACTAGAGTTGAGTTGTTTGGAAGGAACACACAACACTATGTGTGTAGAAAAAGGCACAGCACACCAACCCCAAAACCTCATCCCAACTGTAAAGTATGGTGGAGGGAGCATCATGGTTTGGGGCTGCTTTGCTACCTCGGGGCCTGGACAGCTTGCTATCATCAAAGGAAAAATGAATTTGCAAGTTTATCAAGACATTTTGCAGGAGAATGTTAGGCTATCTGTCCGCCAATTGAAGCTCAACAGAAGTTAGGTGATACAAATGGACAACGACCCAAAACACAGAAGTAAATCAACAACAGAATGGCTTCAACACAAGAAAATAAGATTTCTAGAGTGGCCCAGTCAGAGTCCTGACCTCGACTTGATTGAGATGCTGTGGCATGACCTCGAGAGCAGTTCACACCAGGCATCCCAAGAATATTGCTGAACTGAAACAGTTTTGTAAAGAGGAATGGTCCAAAATTCTTCCAGACCATTGTGCAGGTCTGATCCACAACTACAGAAAACATTTGGTTGAGATTAATGCTACCAAAGGAGGGTCAACCAGTTATTAAATCCAAGGGTTCACATACTTTTCCCACCCTGTAGTGTGAATGTTATTAGTTTAAGCAGAATGTGTTTGTCTATTGTTGTGATTTAGATGAAGCTCAGATTATACTTTATGACCAATTTCTGTAGAAATCTGGGTATTTTCAAAAGGTTCACGAACCTTTTCTTACCACTCTGTGTCTCGTGTCTGAGCCGTTGAATTGCGATTCCACTTTGTCTCTATACTGACGTTTTGCCGGTTTGATTGCTTTTCGGAGGGAATAACTACACTGTTTGTATTCGGCCATATTCCCAGTCACCTTGCCATGGTTAAATGCGATGGACTGGCTTTCCGTTTTGAATGCTCTTCATTCAAAGACTCAATCATGGACATTCTTACTGACACTTGTGGCTGCTTTACGTAATGTATTGTCTCTACCTTATTGCCCTTTGTGCTGTTGTCTGTGCCCAATAATGTTTGTAACATGTTTGGTGCTGCGATTATGTTGTGCTGCTGCCATGCTATGTTGCTATCGTGTTGTTGCCATGTGGTGTTGCTACCATGCTTGCTGTGTTGTCTGTCGCCTTAGGTTTCTCTTTATGTAGTGGTGTGGTGTCTCTCTTGTCGTAATGTGTTTTTTGTCCTATATTTTTAATCCCAGCCCCCATTCCAGCAGGATGACTTTTGATAGGCCATCATTCTAAATGATAATTTGTTCTTAACTGATTTGTCTAGTTAAATAAAAAATACTGTTCGACTGAACGTTCAAATGGGCAAAACGAGTGACCTAAGTGACTTTGAGCGTGGTATGATCGTTGGTGCCAGGCAGGCCAGATCTAGTATTTCAGAAACGTCTGCACCTCCAGGGCTTTTCACGCATTCACTACAGTGTCTAGGGTTTACCGTAAGGGGTGCGACAAAAAAAATCCAGTCAGCGGCAGTCCTGTGGACGAAAATAGCTTGTTGGTGAGAGTTGGAAGGAGAGTGGCAAGAATTGTGCAAGCTAACAGGAATAGCTTGTTGATGAGAGTTGGAAGGAGAGTGGCAAGAATTGTCCAAGCTAACAGGTGGGCCAAAACAGACAAATAACTGCACAGTACAACAGTGGTGTGCAGAACGCACAACTCATTGATCCTTGTCATGGATGGGCTATTGAAGCAGAAGACCACACCGGGTTTAATTTGTATCAGCTAAAAACAAAAAGAAGCGGCTCCAGTGGGTACGCGTTCCATTGACACATCCTGCCTGGTATCAATAGTACAGGCTGGTGGCGGTGGTGTACAGCCGTCCAATCTGCATCAACTGTGTGATGCAGTCGTGTCAGCATGGACCAATATCCCTGTGGAATGTTTTCGACTTGTTGAATCCATGCCCAGACGAATTCATGCTGTTCTGGAGGCAAAGAGGGGTTCGACCCGGTACTAGACGGTTGTACCTAAAACTGGCCGGTGAGTGTTCATTTGCATTCTCATTCCACTCCGTCATCACCACACATACATCATCTGTGCCATCACTGGGAATCTGCTCCTGGGCATGTGGCAGCTGCTGTGTGTCTGTCCTTCTGCAGCCTGTGTTGTGGCCCTGGCATGTGGCAATATAATGGATCCATTCATTACCATTAAGAAAACACATCGCATTTGTCACTTACTTCTCATTCAGAAACACATTTACACTTGACAGTTTCCCCAGATATTTTCACAATTCTGTATTGTGTATTATGGTTACATATTGGTTGAACTTGGATATTGATAGTGATTTAAGCAATAATGCCCGAGGAGGTGTGGTATATGGCAAATATACCACTGTTAAGGGCTGTTCTTAAGCACTACGCAACGTTTTGAAAGCAAAAGTTCCCCCACATTATTGGCATTGTTTAATTCAATTTTCGTAATAGCAAGTTAGGCCTGATGGTTTGGTTAGCTGAACTAGCAAGTATGTTTGATTACCAAGGCAACTATTGTAGCTAAACAGTAGCTAAATGTCCTAACTACATTATAGATATCACCAAAGGGAGGAATTAGGTCAGTCACACATATTGCTGACCTAAAAAAGGACCATATAGGATATCTGAAGGAAAGGGTAGGCCTATGTGTTTTTTGTCTCATAATGAAGTGCAGTACATTTCTGTCATTATGTCTTCAGACATTCATCAAACATACATGCTTTCCACTGAAGCGCAAATTCTGATCGTGAGCCTCTATAACAGTAATAGGCTACCCTTTCTCATGCGCTCACTGCTGTATTTCTCCCATTTCTCCGCTAGGAAGCTGTGTTGTTCTTTGTTTCTGGGACAACACGATGCAGGCTCTGTGCCTCCGATTGACAGACATTTTTTCTCTCCATTGCTCTGGTTTACTACTATTATCAACCAACATAAGGATAGTTTTGTGGACAGTTCTCTGTTGCAATAATTCGGACTATCAAAACACGGGCACTGAAGGGAGTCACCCACAATCTTTTTTTGTCAATAAAAAAAAACATTCACAGGAGAAATCACCGTCGTAGTTCCCCTTCGGAAACCATTTGTCTGCTTTTCAATTAGTAAGTAACATTAGCTACATTTGTTGTTTTCCAGCTAGCTAGCAAGTTATGCTATCAGGAATAACCACATTAGCTAACGCCAGCTAGATGCCAATTTGTTTTACTTGCTAAGTGATTTAAAACAGCCAACGAAGGAACGTTTTAAGTGTTCTCAGTTTACGAAGATTATGAATATCCAAAGGACACTGGGTAAGGTGAACCTTGATGGATTTTTCCATGTTTTCATTGTGGAATTGGGAGTCAGCGAGGCCCTAAGAACAGAAGCGTCCCAGGATTGCACCATGACACATTTGTCACAGATAGAACAAGGGTTAGTTATAAACATATTTTGTTGTGTCCCGAGTAGTTAACGTTACCCGTAGTTATCTAGCTAGTGAACAGATATGTGCTTCCTTGTCTTAACTAAATGCTATCGTATTTGCATCATACTATTTATATGCACTACAGTATTTCAGCCAGCCAAATTATTGCAATGCCTACATCTCCAGTTTCCATTCCTTTCACACAATCCACTTCATTAAGCTAACGTTAGTTTGCATTCACTGATTTAGCTGACTAACGTTAGCTGTCCTCATGAGCAGTAAATGTTAGAGAATGTTTTAATATCATAAACTCAAATCCTAAACAATCATATAAAGGTAACTGCCAAAATAAAGGAAACACTTGGGTAAAGGAGTGATACAAGGTATTATGAAAGTATTTGCTTTTAATTAAGCATTTAACATCCCATCATGCTTATGGTCAAGTATAACAATGCCAAGATTACCATTTTTGGGGGGCTATCATGGCTAGAAGAAGTGAAGTCTCAGTGACTCTCAGTGACTTTGAAAGAGGGGTCTCAGAGGAGCATAGAGGGTTTAAAGTGTGTGTCAGTCAGTCAGTCAGTCACCTGATCTCAACCCAATTGAACACTTATTTAGATTATGGAGCTGTGTCTGAGTGCGTTTTCCACCACTAACAACAAAATACCAAATTATGGAATTTCTTGTGGAAGAAGGGTGTTGCAGCCCTCCAATAGAGTTCCAGACACTTGTAGAATCAATGCCAAGTCGCATTGAAGTTGTTCTGGTGGCTCGTGGTGGCCCAACACCCAATCAAGACACTACACCATTTGACTTATTTTGGCAGTTACCTGCAGTTGACAGGAATTTGTTCATAAAGCCATCTAGCAGCACGTGCCTGATTTTAGTCAGCAATACAAACCAAGAAAGCTGCTAGAGCAATGTTGTGATGTGATGGTTCACCGTTTAATAACGCCACACTGTAAAGATGTATTTACTATCAATAAGATGCAGAGACTTAAATTATCTCACATAGTATATTATGAAAGTTCACATGTGCCAACAAAGCTTTCACAATAAAATGGCAAGTAAGGCTAGTTTATCGATAATTATGGAATTATAGTGCCTTTTTATCATGAATGTGCTCAAAATATGTTCTGGCTGTCATTCCTACGCTCTGCCAGCTAAACAGTGCAAAATTATTGATGGTGTTCATAAGATGTCCAAGCATGTCTTTGTCAAGAATGATGACATTCTCATGTAACACAGACTGCTCTGATATGTCCAAAACATTTTGGCTGCTTTAATGCCACTCTGTCATAAATCTAAACTGAGAATCCATAAATATTCCTATTTTCGTGCTCTTGGATTTATAGGTTTCAAAATATTCCGGGTCAGGAGTTTGTTCACACTTTGGTTGACTCTTTCCCATAGAACAGCTTCAGACGACAGCCCATGAATTGGCCGGTGAGGCTGAACAGAACTCACAACCATGTTTCCAGATGCGTGTCAGATGCGCTTATCGTTCAATAGAAATGTTTTGGACCGCTGCCTATGGCTTGAGAGATCACAGAGATGGTATTCTGAAGGTTTGCACTTCAGTTGGCCTCCTACTCTCATGATGTCCCAGAGCGTGCCAAAGTGAACTGATTGTTGTGATTAAAATGCTCCCCCATCTTTTGAAAACGTGCACATTATCAATACTGTGAAGCCAATCATGTGGATGGATCAACAATTTCAAATTAGTATATGTTCGGTAATGGGCCTACTTTACGTAAAGTGTTACCTGTGCAGCAGCGTTAATGTTAGTTGTCAATTGCAAAGAAAAAAAAATAAAAATATGAAAAGCTGATTAAACTGTTGCTGGCCAAAATGACCGGCAGAAAAAACATCCATTGAAAAATAATGCTGTTTATTCATGGATGGAAATACCAGTTGATGTACAGTGCATTAGGAAAGTATTCAGACCCCTTGACTTTTTCCATATTTTGTTACAGCCTTATTCTAAAATATTGATTGAATTATTTTTTGTTCCCCATCATCAATCTACACACACAGCAAACTTTTTTTTTCAACAAATGAATAATAAAAAAACAGAAATAACACATTTACATAGGTATTCAGACCTTTTAATCAGTACTTTGTTGAAGCACCTTTGGCAGCGATTACAGCCTTGAGTCTTCTTGGGTATGACGCTACAGGCTTGGCACACCTGTATTTGGGGAGTGTCTTCCATTCTTCTCTGCAGATCCTCTCAAGCTCTGTCAGGTTGACTGGGGAGCGAAGCACAGATGTTTTCAGGTCTCTCCAGAAATGTTAGATCGGGTCAAGTCCGGGCTCTGACTGGGCCACTCAAGGACTTTCAGAGACTTGTCCCGAAGGCGCTCCTTGGCTATATTTATCCTACCATTTCTACTGTTCTGCGTGCCAGTTACGATTTTCATGTAACGTTTTTTTTTCTCAAAATTGTCAAGTGGTTAATCAAAAAATCTGTAAGCAGTAAATGACTAATTAATACATGCATTAACAGAAATGGACAGTGGGGCAAAAAAGTATTTAGTCAGCCACCAATTGTGCAATTTCTCCCACTTAAAAAGATGAGAGAGGCCTGTAATTTTCATCATAGGTACACTTCAACTATGACAGACAAAATTAGAAAAAAAAATCCAGAAAATCACATTGTAGGATTTTTAATGAATTTATTTGCAAATTATGGTGGAAAACTTTTGTTATTGACCAAATACTTATTTATCTCAAAACTTTGTTATATACCCTTTGTTGGCAATGACAGAGGTCAAATGTTTTCTGTAAGTCTTCACAAGGTTTTCACACACTGTTGCTGATATTTTGGACCATTCCTCCATGCAGATCTCCTCTAGAGCAGTGATGTTTTGGGGCTGTTGCTGGGCAACACGGACTTTCAACTCCCTCCAAAGATTTTCTATGGGGTTGAGATCTGGAGACTGGCTAGGCCACTCAAGGACCTTGAAATGCTTCTTACGAAGCCACTCCTTCGTTGCCCGTGCGGTGTGTTTGGGATCATTGTCATGCTGAAAGACCCAGCCACATTTCATCTTCAATGCCCTTGCTGATGGAAGGAGGTTTTCACTCAAAATCTCACGATACATGGCCCCATTCATTCTTTCCTTTACACGGATCAGTCGTCCTGGTCCCTTTGCAGAAAAACAGCTCCAAAGCATGATGTTTCCACCCCCATGCTTCACAGTAGGTATGGTGTTCTTTGGATGCAACTCAGCATTCTTTGTCCTCCAAACACGACGAGTTGAGTTTTTACCAAAAAGTTATATTTTGGTTTCATCTGACCATATGACATTCTCCCAATCTTCTTCTGGATCATCCAAATGCTCTCTAGCAAACTTCAGACGGGCCTGGACATGTACTGGCTTAAGCAGGGGGACACGTCTGGCACTGCAGGATTTGAGTCCCTGGCGGCGTAGTGTGTTACTGATGGTAGGCTTTGTTACTTTGGTCCCAGCTCTCTGCAGGTCATTCACTAGGTCCCCCCGTGTGGTTCTGGGATTTTTGCTCACCGTTCTTGTGATCATTTTGACCCCACGGGGTGAGATCTTGCGTGGAGCCCCAGATCGAGGGAGATTATCAGTGGTCTTGTATGTCTTCCATTTCCTAATAATTGCTCCCACAGTTGATTTCTTCAAACCAAGCTGCTTACCTATTGCAGATTCAGTCTTCCCAGCCTGGTGCAGGTCTACAATTTTGTTTCTGGTGTCCTTTCACAGCTCTTTGGTCTTGGCCATAGTGGAGTTTGGAGTGTGACTGTTTGAGGTTGTGGACAGGTGTCTTTTATACTGATAAGTTCAAACAGGTGCCATTAATACAGGTAATGAGTGGAGGACAGAGGAGCCTCTTAAAGAGGAAGTTACAGGTTTGTGAGAGACAGAAATCTTGCTTGTTTGTAGGTGACTAAATACTTAATTTCCACCATAATTTGCAAATAAATTCATAAAAAATCCTACAATGTGATTTTCTGGATATTTTTTTCTCATTTTGTCTGTCATAGTTGAAGTGTACCTATGATGAACATTTGTCAGTGAAAACAGTATAAAAGACATTACAGGCCTCTCTCATCTTTTTAAGTGGGAGAACTTGCACAATTGGTGGCTGACGAAATACTTTTTTGCCCCACTGTATGTAACCAAATGACAAGATTAACAGTACATTTAATACTGATGACATATAATTGGGAATTGATAAAAAAAAAAATCAAAGAGCGAACAATTCACACAGGGAAACAATGAATGCACATTAATTGGCGGGAGACAGTTGAGCTTGGGCTACTCAAAAAACGACTCATCTTCGCCACACACCACTCCCCGTCTCAACTTTATTATTTTTTGGGGTGTACTTTTTACCCCCGTTTTTGTGATATTGTTGCAACTCCCGTACGGACTCGGGAGAGGCGAAGGTCGAGATCCATGCGTCCTCCAAAACACAACCCTGCCAAGCCACACTGCTCACTTAACCCGGAAGCCAGTATGTCGGAGAAAACACTGTAGAACGAAGTCAGCGTGTGTGCGCCCGGCCCGCCACAAGTCACTAGAGCGCAATGGGACAATAACATCCCCTAATCCTGGACGAGCCTGGGATCGAACCTGGGTCTGTAGTGACGCCTCTAGCACTGAGATGCAGTGCCTTAGTCCTCTGCACCACTCAGGAGGCCATTGTCTCAACATGTTTTAATTATTCTCAAGACATATTATCTTTACACATTTTAGATGGTTTTCACTGACATCTGCAACTCAATAATCAGCTATGCCTATTGCCACGGGCGCTGCACAAATTGCAGGCTTCCCAAATAGGCATAAGCCTACGAGCTTGTGATTTGAAACACTCCACAGCTATTTTTTAAAATAAGGTAATGTTCCTCGATTCCTCTGTGGCTAAATCATGCTTTCTGGTAAAGTATTTTTAATTATTTTATTTATTTCTGTATTGACAGGAGTAGTTATATAACTTTAGCACATTTATTTGACTTCCCTATTGGACCCAACGCCAAAGTAATTTCTCTCCTGTTCCATTGGTTTTCATATCAACTTTCTTTTGTTGTCCAGAAGCCAAAGGCATAATCCTAGTTATATTAGCAACCCATCATAATTGTTGCATCTTTAGATTCCCCCTCTTTCTAAGTTTCTAACAGAGATTTTCATCTCTGTCACGTATGGAACCGATATCCGTTGCTCTGTTTAGATTGGTGCTTTCCCGCAAATTGCATTTTGGCAAATGTTTGAAAGTGACGTTTTATTGGTTGCTTCATTACATGAGTTGCATGTTCTGTTAAGATGCATTACCAGAATCTAAAAGTGATTTCTGTAATTCTGAGTAGAGTGGGTGGATGCTCTATGCACCCTATGCACCCAATGCATTTGGGTCTGGTAAATTTCTCAAATGGCCTGTAAATTAAAAATCTTCCCGGTCACGTAGTCTGGTGCCACATTTGACTAACGGATACCCTGCTGCCTAGTAGCACTGTTATTACATTGCTATATAGTGCTTTAGTAATTGCACTGTTATTACATTGCTATATAGTACTTTAGTAATTGCACTGTTATTACATTGCTATATAGTACTTTAGTAATTACACTGTTATTACATTGCTATATAGTGCTTTAGTAATTGCACTGTTATTACATTGCTATATAGTACTTTAGTAATTGCACTGTTATTACATTGCTATATTGTGCTTTAGTAATTACACCGTTATTACATTGCTATATAGTACTTTAGTAATTGCACTGTTATTACATTGCTATATAGTACTTTAGTAATTACACCGTTATTACATTGCTATATAGTACTTTAGTAATTTCATTGTTATTACGTTGCTATATACTGCTTTAGTAATTACACCGTTATTACGTTGCTATATAGTACTTTAGTAATTACACCGTTATTATGTTGCTATATAGTGCTTTAGTAATTACACCGTTGTTACGTTGCTATATAGTGCTTTAGTAATTACACCGTTATTACGTTGCTATATAGTGCTTTAGTAATTACACTGTTATTACATTGCTATATAGTACTTTAGTAATTTACTTTAGTAATTACACCGTTATTACGTACTTTAGTAATTGCTATATAGTGCTTTAGTAATTACACCGTTATTACATTGCTATATAGTACTTTAGTAATTACACCGTTATTACATTGCTATATAGTACTTTAGTAATTAATTACTGTTATTACATTGCTATATACTGTTATTACATTGCTATATAGTACTTTAGTAATTACACTGTTATTACATTGCTATATAGTACTTTAGTAATTACACCGTTATTACGTTGCTATATAGTGCTTTAGTAATTACACCGTTATTACATTGCTATATAGTACTTTAGTAATTACACCGTTATTACATTGCTATATAGTACTTTAGTAATTACGCTGTTATTACATTGCTATATAGTACTTTAGTAATTACACCGTTATTACATTGCTATATAGTACTTTAATTACACTTATTACATTGCTATATAGTACTTTAGTAATTACATTGTTATTACATTGCTATATAGTACTTTAGTAATTGCACTGTTATTACATACTAATGAATTTGAGTGGTTTGTGTCAGTTATTTAAATGTTTATTTCCATCTCCATTGAAACCCCCATAACCTCTGGATCTCTGTCTCCCACAAGGCCAATGGTCTGTTCATCCATGGGATGATCAGAGTTAAAGACTGATGGAGGAGGAGGCATGTTAAAAAAACCTGACCCCATCTTCTCCTTTACGTCTGCTTGTTCCAGACAGCTGCTACCACTACCTTCCCCCTTCACAGTGTCCCCAGTTTGCAAATGGCTCCTGAGTCCTGACCCTCTGTTTGGCCCTCCCTGGGGATGCTGGGAAACGCAGGCAGACGGGCCAGAGTGAGGCCCATCTGAATAACCCCCTTCTCCCTTGTTGTCCCCCTCCTATGTCACCCCACGGTAATCGTCAGTGGTCATTTGATGCCACATGGGAACGTTCTCCTCTATCCCAGAGTTCTGTGTGGATAAGGGGATGAAAGGGTTGGGAGGGGACCCATTGACGAGTATGGTTGGTCTATGGGCTCTTTTCACTACCTGCTGTAGCCCTACATTGATTTGCAAGTCTTAGTAGCCATGGTATTAGCATGCAACTTTTGACTGTGGAAAGTTTTGTTCTATCACTTTCTTCTGTGTTTAAAACAACTTAATATAAAGGTGCTTTCTGCTTTGACGTAAAAAATAAACAAGCCATTTATTTGCCATTTCATTAAAGGGTATCTCAAGCGCACTCTTCCCTGGGTTGTGTTGGGTGAAATTAGATCCATGAATCATCTCAGTGAGTTGTTCAACTCCTTCCCTGGGGTAGTAGGAGGTAAAAACTGACAGATGGCCCAGAAAGGGCCTGCTATTACCATTATTGTCATTAGTTTTATAACGTGTGTTCAGATGCAGCAGGCACACACATTTAAGGCTTCCAGGAAGACAGGAAGAGGAGGACGACAAATGGGAGAGGGAGGGTTGGTTGAAATTGCCAATAACACTTTTACTGACACCGATGTGCCCTCCACTCACTCACTCATTCACTCACTCACTCACTCACTCACTCACTCACTCACTCACTCACTCACTCACTCAGTCAAGCACTCTCTAACATTCTATCTCTCGCTCTGCTCCCTCATTCACTCACACTCTTCCTCCTCCGTTCCCAGAACCAAGTCATTGAACAGGAGGATTATGGGTTGTCACTGTCACAGTAGTCACTAGGCTTTGGTTCAGTGCTCTGTTGTCTCTGATTTGTCTGTCCCACTCCCATCATGCTTATGGGTCACAAATTATTACTGTAATTGGTTCAGGGAGGCAGGCAGCGCTTTTTCTTCTTTTCCTATGTTTTAATTTTTTTTTTACCTCTGACCTGGAAGTTGAAAAAATTCACCAATCCTACGCTGCTGTTCAAAAAATGTTATTGAGGGCCTCCCGGGTGGCGCAGTGTGCCATCAGAGTCCCTGGGTTCGCGCCCAGGCTCTGTCGTAACCGACCGCGACCGCAGTGCGCTAGCCAAGGTTGCCAGGTGCACGGTGTAGCCTCCGACATATTGGTGCGGCTGGCTTCCGGGTTGGATGCGCGCTGTGTTAAGAAGCAGTACGTCTGGTTGGGTTGTGTATCGGAGGACGCATGACATTCAGCCTTCGTCTCTCCCGAGCCTGTACGGGAGTTGTAGCAATGAGATAAGATAGTAGCTACTACAACAATTGGATACCACAAAATTGGGGAGAAAAAGGGGGTAAAATAAAAAAAATAAAAATGTTATTGGTTATGTACATGTATTTTGCAGGTGCAGTGAAATGCTTATGTTTCTAGCTCCAACACTGAGTGTACAAAACCTTAGGAACACCTTCCTAATATTGAGATGCATCCCCTTTTGCCTTCAGAACAGCTTTAATTGGTCAGGGCATGGACTCTACAAGGTGTTAAAAAGCGTTCCACAGGGATGCTGGCCCATGTTGACTCCATTGCTTCCAACAGTTGTGTGAAGTTGGCTGGATGTCCTTTGGGTGGTGGACCATTCTTGATACAGGACACTGTTGACACTGTTGAGCATGAAAAACCCGGCAGCGTTGCAGTTCTTGACACGCTCAAATTATTGTGCCTGGCGCCTATTACCATACCCTGTTCAAAGGCACCTACGTCTTTTGTCTTTCCCATCCACCCTCTGAATGGCACACATACACAATCCATTTCTCAAGCCTTTAAATTCCTTCTTTAACTTAACCTCTCCTCCCCTTCATCGACACCGGGTATTCCCAAACTAAGGTACAATGCCGTCGGGGGTACGCCAAATAAAAATGTGATTCACATTTAAAAAAATATTTATACACTTTTTTTTAATACATTTTTTGTATACATTTATAAATTGTATAGTTTTTTTTTATACATTTCTTCACATCTTCAAACAGTACATTTATATTTTACAACAGGGCTATACATTTGGGTGAGTTTTTTTTCTCGCCTGAGTAGCTTCGTTTCACTGCCAAAAGTAAAATGAAACCATCTAGTATTCAGCGAAACAACAACACAATGTCAAATACTGGTAGCCTCGTCAAATAATTAACATCTAATCACATTAACCGATACTCTCTCACAGGAAACCTTCACTCTTGCGCAGATATTTAGAAACTAAACATGACAATTTGAAAAATAAGCCACGGGAGTTTTTTGAGCGAGAATTAAGACGACTTTCGAGTAGTAAGACGCATAAAAGCATCAGATACCATTAATAAGAAGGGGTTAGAAGCATTTTATATGGTGAGCTACCAAGTGGCTAGGACAGGCAAGCCCCATACTATTGTGGAGGATTTAATTCTTCCTGCTGCCGTGGATATGGCTGGGGCAATGCTGGGGGAAAAGGCCCAAAAAACTATACAGACTATCTCTTCATCAAACAACACTGTTTCACGACGCATCAGTGACATGGCAGGAGATGTTTTGAAACAATTACTGCTTCGCATACAAGCCAGTAAATTATATGCGTTACAGCTGGATGAGTCAACAGATGTGGCAGCCTGGCACAGCTCCTGGTATATGTCCGTTATGTTTACGGGGGGTCAATTAAGGAAGACATCCTCTTCTGCAAACCACTGGAAACCAGGACAACATGAGAGGATATTTTTTAAAGTACTGGACAGCTTTGTGACATCAAATGGACTTTGGTGGTCAAGATGTGTTGGTATCTGTACTGATGGAGCAAAAGCCATGACAGGGAGACATAGTGGAGTGGTAACACGCGTGCAAGCAGTTGCTCCCGATTGCACTTGGGTACATCCACCGAGAGGCTCTTGCTGCCAAGGGAATGGTTAACTTTGTTAATATACTCTTGTGTATTTTCTGCACAATGCAATGATATGGGTAGCGACCATGTAACGCTTTTACAACATACAGAAGTGCGCTGGTCATCAAGGGGCAAAGTATTGACACATTTTTTTGAATTGAGAGACAAGCTTAAAGTTTTCTTTACTGACCATAAATTTCACCTGTCTGACCGCTTGCATGTTGAGTTTCTCACACGACTGGACTATCTGGGTGATGTTTTTTCTTGCCTGAATGATCTGAATCTAGGATCACAGGGACTCTCCGCAATATAGTCAATGTGCGGGACAAAATTGAGGCTATGATTAAGAAGTTGGAGCTCTTCTCTTTCTGCATTAACAAGGACAACACACAGATCTTTTCATCATTGTATGATTTTTTTTGTGTGCAAATGAACTCAAACTTACGGACAATGTCAATTGTGATATAGCGAAGCACCCGAGTGAGCTGGGTGTGCAATAACGCAAGTACTTTCCCAAAACGGACGACGACAAACAACTGGATTCGTTATTCTTTCCATGCCCTGCCTCCAGTCTACTTACCGATATCTGAACAAGAGAGCCTCATCAAAATTGCAACAAGCTGTTCTGTGAAAATTGAGTTGAATCAAAAGCCACCGCCAGATTTCTGGATTGGGCTGCACTCAAGAGTTTCTTGCCTTGGAAAATCGCGCTGTTAAGACACTGATGCCCTTTGCAACCACGTACCTATGTGAGAGTGGATTCTCGACCCTCACTTGCATGAAAACTAAATACAGGCACAGACTGTGTGTGGAAAATTATTTAAGACTGAGACTCTCTCCAATACAACCCAACATTGCAGAGTTACAGTGGGGAGAACAAGTATTTGATACACTGCCGGTAAGAATTCCGGCTCTCACAGACCTGTTAGTTTTTCTTTAAGAAGCCCTCCTGTTCTCCACTCATTACCTGTATTAACTGCACCTGTTTGAACTCATTACCTGTATAAAAGACACCTGTCCACACACTCAATCAAACAGACTCCAACCTCTCCACAATGGCCAAGACCAGAGAGCTGTGTAAGGACATCAGAGATAAAATTGTAGACCTGCACAAGGCTGGGATGGGCTACAGGACAATAGGCAAGCAGCTTGGTGAGAAGGCAACAACTGTTGGCGCAATTATTAGAAAATGGAAGAAGTTCAAGATGACAGTCAATCACCCTCGGTCTGGGGCTCCATGCAAGATCTCACCTCGTGGGGCATCAATGATTATGAGGAAGGTGAGGGATCAGCCCAGAACTACACGGAAGGACCTGGTCAATGACCTGAAGAGAGCTGGGACCACAGTCTCAAAGAAAACCATTAGTAACACACTACGCCGTCATGGATTAAAATCTTGCAGCGCACGCAAGGTCCCCCTGCTCAAGCCAGCGCATGTCCAGGCCCGTCTGAAGTTTGCCAATGATCATCTGGATGATCCAGAGGAGGAATGGGAGAATGTCGTGTGGTCTGATGAGACAAAAATATAGCTTTTTGGTCTAAACTCCACTGGCCGTGTTTGGAGGAAGAAGAAGGATGAGTACAACCCCAAGAACACCATCCCAACCGTGAAGCATGGAGGTGAAAACATAATTCTTTGGGGATGCTTTTCTGCAAAGGGGAGAGGACGACTGCACCATATTGAGGGGAGGATGGATGAGGGAAGGATGGATGTGTCCATGTATCGCGAGATCTTGGCCAACAACCTCCTTCCCTCAGTAAGAGCATTGAAGATGGGTCGTGGCTGGGTCTTCTAGCATGACAACGACCCGAAACACACAGCCAGGGCAACTAAGGAGTGGCTCCGTAAAGAAGCATCTCAAGGTCCTGGAGTGGCCTAGCCAGTCTCCAGACCTGAACCCAATAGAAAATCTTTGGAGGGAGCTGAAAGTCCGTATTGCCCAGCGACAGCCCCGAAACCTGAAGCATCTGGAGAAGGTCTGTATGGAGGAGTGGGCCAAAATCCCTGCTGCAGTGTGTGCAAACCTGGTCAAGAACTACAGGAAACGTATGATCTCTGTAATTGCAAACAAAGGTTTCTGTACCAAATATTAAGTTCTGCTTTTCTGATGTATCAAATACTTATGTCATGCAATAAAATGCAAATTAATTACTTAAAAATCATACAATGTGATTTTCTGGATTTTTGTTTTAGATTCCGTCTTACAGTTGAAGTGTACTTATGATAAAAATTACAGACCTCTACATGCTTTGTAAGTGGGAAAACCTGCAAAATCGGCAGTGTATCAAATACTTGTTCTCCCCACTGTATGTGCATCCTTTCAAGCACACCCTTCTCATTAACCCGAGTTATTCACAATTTTTTTACGAACAAATAAGGGTTTATATGTAAGATGGCTAAGTAAAGAGCAAAATTATTGTATTATATTATTATTTGTGCCCTTGTCCTATAAGAGCTCTTTGTCACAAATAATCAAAGTAACACAAGAAAATTACATAACAATAACGAGAAAATATACAGGTGGTACCGAGTCAATGTGCGTGGATACAGGTTAGTCTAGATAATTTGTAAAGTGACTATGCATAGATAATAAACAGCGAATAGCAGCAGTGTAAAAACAATGGGGGGGTGTTAATTTAAATAGTCCGGGTGGCCATTTGATTAATTGTTCAGCAGTCTTATAGCTTGGAGGTAGAAGGTGTTAAGAAGCCTTTTGGTCTATATTGTTCCTGGATGTCAGAGAGCTTGCCCCCAGTGATGTACTTGGTCGTATGCACAACTCTCTGTAGCGCCTTACGGTCAAATGCCGAGCAGTTGCCATACCAGGCAGTGATGCAACTGGTCAGGATACTCTCGATGGTACAGCTGTAGAACTTTTTGAGGATCTGGGGACCCATGTCAAATCTTTTCAGTCTCCTGGAAAAGGTATTGTCGTGTCCTCTTCACAACTGTCTTGGTGTGTTTGGACCATGATAGTTTGTTAGTGATGTGGACACCAAGGAACTTGAAACTCTCGACCCGCTCCACTTCAGCCTCGTCAATGTTAATGGGGGCCTGTTCTGCCCTTCTTTTCCTGTAGTCCACAATCAGCTCCTTTGTCTTGCTCACATTGAGGGAGAGGTTGTTGTCCTGGCACCACACTGCCAGGTCTCTGACCTCCTCCTTATAGGCTGTCTCATCGTTGTCATTGGTCAGGTGGCCTACCACTGTTGTGCCGTCAGCAAACTTAATGATGGTGTTGGAGTCGTGTTTGGCCACACAGTTGTGGGTGAATAGGGAGTACAGGAGGGGGACTAAGCATGCACCCCTCAGGGGCCCCAGTGTTGAGGATCAGCGTGGCAGGTGTTGTTGCCAACCCTTATCACCTGGGGGTGGCCTGTCAGGAAGTCCAGGATCCAGTTGGAGAGGGAGGCATTTAGTCCCAGGATCCTTAGCTTAGTGATGATTTTTGTGGGAACTATGATGTTGAATGCTGAGCTGTAGTCAATGAACAGCATTCTCACATAGGTGTTCCTTTTGTCCAGGTGGGAAAGGGTAGATTGGAGTGCGATTGAGATTGCATCGTCTGTGGATTTTTTTGGGGTGGTAGGCGAATTGGAGTAGGTCTAGGGTTTCCGGCATGATGGTGTTGATTTGAGCCATGACCAGCCTTTCATGGCTACTAACCTGAGTGCTACAGGGCGGTAATCATTTAGGCAGGTTACCTTCGCTTTCTTGGGCACAGGAACTATGGTGGTCTGTTTGAAACATGTAGGTATTACAGACTCGGTCAGGGAGAGGTTGAAAATGACAGCGAAGTTGTTTTAAAAAAAAAATCAAATAAAATGTTTACTGACACAGATGTGCCTCGAAGCGAGCATAAAAGGCATTTAGATTCGTCTGGTAGGCTCGCGTCACTGGACAGCCTGTGGCTGGGTTTCCTTTTGTAGTATGTAATATTTTTCAAGCCCTGACACATCCGACGAGCGCTAGAGTAGTAGTAGGATTCAATCTTAGTCCTGTATTGATGCTTTGCTTGTTTGATGGTTCGTCTGTGGGCTTATCAGGATTTCTTATTAGTGTCCCGCTCCTTGAAAGCAGCAGCTCTAGCCTTTAGCTCAGTGCGGATGTTGCCTGTAATCCATGGCTTCTGGTTGGGATATGTACGTACGGTCACTGTGGGGACAACGTTGTCGATGCACTTACTGATGAAGCCAATGACTGAGGTGGTATACTCCTATGCTCAATTGATCATAGTCTGCTGCTGGAAAAATGTATGTGTTATGGCTTTACACCCCCAGCTATAATGTGGATAAAGAGTTACTTGTCTAACAGAACACAGAGGGTGTTCTTTAATGGACGTCTATCAAATATAATCCAGTTAGAATCAGGAATTTCCCAGGGTAGCTGTTTAGGCCCCTTACTTTTTTACATTTTTACTAACGACATGCCACTGACTTTGAGTAAAGCCAGAGTTTCTATGTATGCGGATGACTCAACACTATACACGTCAGCTACTACAGCGACTGAAATGACTGCAACACTTAATAAAGAGCTGCGGTTAGTTTGAGTGGGTGGCAAGGAATAAGTTAGCCCTAAATATTTCTAAAACTAAAAGCATTGTATTTGTAACTAAACACTCACTAAACTCTAAACCTCACCTTAATATTGTAATAAATAATGTGGAAATTGAGCAAGCTGAGATGACTAAACTGCTTGGAGTAACACTAGATTGTAAACTGTTATTGTCCAAAAATATTGACGCAGTAGTAGCTAAGATGGGGAGAAGTCTGTCTATAATAAAGCGATGCTCTGCCTTCTTAACAACACTATCAACAAGGCAGGTCCTGCAGGCCCTAGTTTTGTTGCACCTTGACTACTGTTCAGTTGTGTGGTCAGGTGCCACAAAAAAGGACATAAGAAAATTGCAATTGGCTCAGAACAGGGCAGCACGGCTAGCCCTTGGATGTACACAGAGAACTAATAATAATAATATTCATGTCAATCTCTTCTGGCTGAAAGTGGAGGAGAGATTGACTTCATCACTCCTTTTATTTATGAGAGGTATTGACATGTTGAATGCACCGAGCTGTCTGTTTAAACTACTGGCACATAGCTCTGACACCAATGCATACCCCACAAGACCTGCAACAAGAGGTCTCTTCACAGTCCCCGAGTCCAGAACAGACTATGTGAGGCACACAGTACGACATAGAGCCATGACCACTTGGAACTCTATTCCAAATCAAGTAACTGACGCAAGCAGTAAAATTAGATTTAAAAAAAAACTCCTTATGGAACAGCTGGGACTGTGAAGCAACACAAACATTGGCACAGACACACACACACACACACACACACACATGCACAATCCATACACATGATTTAATAATGTAGATAGTGTGTTGTGAAATCTGTGAATGTATTGTAATGTTTTAAAATTGTATGAACTGCCTTAATTTTGCTGGACCCCAGGAAGAGTAGCTGCTGCTTTGCAGCAGCTAATGGGGTGTCACGACTTCCGCTGAAGTGGGTCCTCTCCTTGTTTGGGCGGCGCTCGGCGTCGCCGGTCTTCTAGCCATCGTCAATCCACTTTTCATTTTCCATTTGTTTTGTCTTGTTTTTCCACACACCTGGTTTCAATTCCCTTATTTTCTTGTTGTGTATTTAACCCTCTGTTCCCTCCATGTCTTTGTGTGGGATTGTTTATTGTAGTGCTTGTGCACGTTCCCGTGAGCGCACAACGGGTTATTTTTGTGCCTATTTATCTTGTTGTTCTGGATGCCGTTTGTTTTGCTTAATAGATCTCCAGTTATTACCCAGTTCTGCTCTCTTGCGCCTGACTTCTCTGCCGCCAATTACGCACCCCGCTGCATGGGGATCCATAATAAATACAAATACAAAACAGTACTCATTAAAGAAAAAATCTTTGTCCAGTTCGAGGTGAGTAATCGCTGTTCTGATGTCCATCAACTCTTTTTCGGTTACAAGAGACGGTAGCAGCACCATTATGTGCAAAATGAGTTCCAAACAATGCAGAAAAATTAACAAAATAGCACTGTTGGTTAGAAGCCCGTAAAATGGCAGGCATCCCCTCCGGCGCCATTACTATATGTACAGTTGTCATGGGAATTTAATAATTTCTATATGTGTTCATTAACCAATTCAATTAAAATCACTCTGTCTGTTTCTAAGAATTTGCATAAAATAGGCAGAGACCAGTCTTATCAAAATTAGACAATAGTATTTATTCTCAGAGCGCGCTGCCCATAGAACCATGTACAACAGTTTATATATAAAATATGACGTCATAGGTTATAAAATGAATCTCCTCTCGACCAAGACAATACAGGTTCAAATATTTATTCCAAACCACTAGCGCACACTCCTGACACACACACATTATATCAAGATTAACTTCTGAGGTCTCACCATTATCTATCATTACTTAGCAGACAGTTCCAGATACGGAAAACCTGGAGAGGCTCTCGCCGTCTTATTTAATCGCCACAGAGTTATAGCTGAGTGGGTTCAAACATAGGTTAATGATCCCCTTTGCTTACTTCAAACACACACAACACATTCCTCTACAACCTAGTTGGAATGGTGTTTAATTACTCCTTGTTCATGCTACATAATCTCTTCCTTATGAACTAACATTATTAATCAGATATAATAAAACAGGGTAGAGTTTAATTAGTTATAGTTATATTTAAATGTAGATATTGATTAGTCATTATTCATAAAATTCCTAACAACAGTTGAAGTCGGAAGTTTACATACACTTTGGTTGGAGTCATTAAAACTCGGTTTTCAACCACTCCACAAATGTCTTGTTAACAAACTATAGTTTTGGCAATCAGTTAGGACATCTACTTTGTGCATGACACAAGTAATATTTCCAACAATTGTTTACAGACAGATTATTTCACTTATAATTCACTGTATCACATTTCCAGTGGGTCAGAACTTTACATACACTAATTTGACTGTGCCTTTTATACAGTTTGGAAAATTATGTAATGGCTTTAGAAGCTTCTGATGGGCTAATTGACATAATTTGAGTCAATTGGAGCTGTACCTGTGGATGTATTTCAAGGCCTACCTTCTAACTCAGTGCCTCTTTGCTTGACATCATGGGAATATCAAAAGAAATCAGCCAAGACCTCAGAAAAAAATATTGTAGACCTCCACAAGTCTGGTTAATCCTTGGGAGCAATTTCCAAACGCCTGAAGGTACCATGTTCATCTGTACAAACAATAGTACGCAAGTATAAACACCATGGGACCACGCACCCGTCATACCACTCAGGAAGGAGACGTGTTCTGTCTCCTAGAGATGAACGTACTTTGGTGCGAAAAGTGCAAATCAATCATAGAACAACAGCAAAGGACCTTGTGAAGATGCTGGAGGAAACGGGTACAAAAATATCTAGTCCTATATCGACATAACCGGAAAGGCCGCTCAGCAAGGAAGAAGCCACTGCTCCAAAACCGCCATCAAAAAAGCAAGACTACGGTTTGCAGCTGCACATGGGAACAAAGATCGCACTTTTTGGAGAAATGTTCTCTGGTCTGATGAAACAAAAATAGAACTGTTTGGCCATAATGACTATCGTTATGTTTGGAGGAAAAAGGGGCATGCTTGCAAGCCGAAAAACACCATCCCAACCGTGAAGCACGGGGGTGGCTGCATCATGTTGTGGGGGTGCTTTGCTGCAGGAGGGACTGGTGCACTTCACAAATTAGATAGCATCATGAGGAGGAAAATGATGTGGATATATTGATGCAACATCTCAAGACATCAGTCAGGAAGTTAAAGCTTGGTCACAAAGCTTTTCCAAATGGACAATGACCCCAAGCATACTTCCAAAGTTGTGGCAAAATGGCTTAAGGATATCAAAGTCAAGGTATTGGAGTGGCCATCACAACGCCCTGACCTCAATCCCATAGACAATTTGTGGGCAGAACTGAAAAGGTGTGTGCAAGCAAGGAGGCCTATAAACCAGACTCAGTTGCACCAGCTCTGTCAGGAGGAATGGGCCAAAATTCACCTAACTTATTGTGGGAAGCTTGTGGAAGGCTACTCAAAATGTTTGACCCAAGGTAAACAATTTAAAGGCAACGCTACCAAATACTAATTGAGTGTATGTAAACTTCTGAACCACTGGGAATGTGATGAAATAAATAAAAGCTGAAATAAATCATTCTCTCTACTATTATTCTGACATTTCACATTCTTAAAATCAAGTGGTGATCCTAACTGACCTAAGACATGGAATTTTTACAACTTTTTACTCAGGAATTGTGAAAAACTGAGTTTAAATGTACTTGGCTAAAGTGTATGTAAACTTCCGACTTCAACTGTAACTAACAATACACGTAAAAATGAAGTTGAAGTTATATTAGAATGTTATTGTACCCTCTAAGTGGCCTAGGCCTACACTCTGGCCTATCACTTGACATGTTAATGGAACGTGTGTATGTGGTATGTAAATTATGGATCAGCAGTGTATGCCAAAGGCAAGAGTTGGGAAAGAGAACTGGGGCCTGATAGGGGTTCAACTCCACAGGAGCTGCACTTCATTCAAAATACATGTGTCTTCAAAGACATTTGCCATTCTGGTTCCTCCTTGTCCATTAAAACTCCATATTTCTCAGGTCCCACTGCTTACTGTGACTGCTGAAAGCCATTGTGCTTCTGATGTGGAGGAGGCAGTTGGAGCCAGACATGTCAGACTGTGTGATTTATTACACACCACCTCGCTATATCTTGGTCTTGGCTCCTCTTCACTATCACTTCTGTCATCCTGTCGCCAAGATGTTGTGGTTGGCCAGGGCTGCAGGAGCAATG
Organism: Oncorhynchus clarkii lewisi; assembly: GCF_045791955.1. Taxonomy (NCBI): domain Eukaryota; kingdom Metazoa; phylum Chordata; class Actinopteri; order Salmoniformes; family Salmonidae; genus Oncorhynchus; species Oncorhynchus clarkii. Next base: position 26,475,378 of record NC_092173.1, on the reverse strand, counting down.
TGCAAATAATGTGGCGTTGTTGAATGGAACATTTCCTTTTTTATTCCGGAAGCCTCTTTTTAGGTCCTCTGAATAATGACAAAACGACAAAAAAATCTTTAGAATCCTGTTAAATGAACTCTGATACTTCTACGGAATTTAGAGTTATGTGTTATGGTGTGCATGAGTGAAATTTTGGCAAACGGGACACCGTGTCTAGAAGTCTCTTGTGAATGTCTCACTCAATAATGTATTGACTGAATGTCTGTGGCATACTGTCCATACTGTCTATACACACCATTATATACATACATATTTATATTCTGCACTTTGACATGGCTCGTTCTGATATTTCCTTCTTTTTTATGTCTGGGATTTGTGTGTATTGTTAGGTATTACTGTACTATTAGAGCTAGAGCTAAAAACATACGCAATACGCGACCAATAACATTTGATTTAATCCCATATCAAGACCCCAGGTGATTGTCTCAGTGTTAAGCAATGACCTTTCTCTCGACAGCATTTCGCCCCCTCCTCGCTAAAGGGGTATCTGTCTTCTGCTTCTGTTGTGGAAGCGTTATCTCATCTGACAACTTCCTATTTCTTTACAGTGATTGAGGCCCTCTCTCTGTGGCACCAAAGCCTCACCAAATCAATGGTGGCCAATTGTTTCCAAATTTTTTTATTAGGTATTAGATAACAGGCCTTATATTGTTTTTTTTTATTGATTGCATCACATGCAGTGACTTGTAGCTTTTACCCTTTTAAGGGATGGATGAGATTTGATTTAGACTACTATGCCATATAAGAGTTATTGAAAAAGAATAATGCTACAAACCTAATAGCCAGGTAAATAGATGAATGCAGGGATGGTGTGCATAACAGATCACAGTGAAAATATGATTACACTGAAAGGCCTGGAACTTGTACTTCTAAGCCACATGACTGAATAAATGTTATGTTTATGGATTAGTCTTCAGTACAGTCAGGCCATGGCCGGATGCACCTATTGTAATGCTACACGATGCTCTGTTGTGCTAATGGGGATAGGGATAATGTCTGGGTCAGGCTCTGTTGAAATAGACCCTTTCTGGTTGCTTTTGGACTCCTTTGTCAGCTGTGAAAACAAGATGAGATGGGAAGAGGTCTTGTTTGCAGAGGGGCACAGAGTCCACTCCCTGTCCCATGGAATCACCCCTATTGGAAGTCTGGGGGCCACTGGGCTTGGCGCCACTGAGTTCATTGTGTGAGGCTAAGTTAATACATAAACTAAACATAGACTTGGACGGATTTGAGAGTGAGGGCCACCATATTGTTTTACTTGGTACTTGGATGTATTCCCTGTGGTCCTCATGCTTCTTTAATATCTACAGATGTTTTGAACGATCAATTAATAATTTGAATCAGACTTCACTCTTATTAGTACATTATTGTATACCATTGATCTTCTGCTTCTTTATAAGCAGCTTTAGTGAGTGAGTCGGTGATGACGCTACTGCCCCAAGCACTGGATTCAAGGCCTGCTTTTCAAAATGTTGTTTTTAAGAGCTGCAGCATCTGGCTGTCGTGCTTGGCCCGCAGGCAGAATATGATCCCTTTTTTAATTCACATCATGTGCACAATCTGAGAACACTTGTTTTACCTTAGACACAGTAAAGAGAAACTAATGTGTGCATGCCATGTGTATGTTTTTACATTCTCAAAATAGCAATGTATGTGTGCCTCTGTGCAGCTTTTGCCCTCTCACATGGCTGTAGCTAGGGCTGGCGCTATTAATGTATAACTGTGTAGCCTAACCACTGGTTCTGGGTGAAGACTGTCATGGAAATAAAACTACCCATTATAACCTTTTTTATTTTTTGTGGGACAAACAGCTTACTGGAGACGGAACCGCCAGGCATTCGTGTGGATGAGTTTTTTCTGCTGTTACATGGACTCTACAAGGTGATGAAACTTTGTTGCTCCGTGTTGAAGCAAGCAATGTGTTGTAACAAACACATCTTTGGTTGCTTAGGCAACACCCCCCCTCCCTGCAGCAGCAGGAGTGGAGGAGAGGAGAAAATGTGTTTTTTATAGTGACCTCGGTCATTCGGCTGACCGTTAACCGTCATCCAAAATTCCATGACCATCACAACCCTAGCCAGAGCCGGCTCTAAGGCATGGCCAAGCTGGGCATGGACCCCCCTCTCCCCGATAGAATTTGTGCCCCCCACACACAGTTTTGTTCCCTCATGAACATAACAAATTATATATGAATTACGGTTTTGCCAATGTAGAGAACATTGTCAGGCCTGACAGTAGCGCAGACCGGGACAGAGGCTATGCTGGGTGTGCACTCATGATCTGAGGAGGCGGGATGTAATAATGTCATATTTTGTCGTTAAAAATTAAGTTTTTTTTTTCTCAGAGGGAAAAAGTTACTCACTTTTCCAGACAGCTACAGCTAATAATAGGCTAGCTAGTAGCTACTAGCTTCGTTAAGTGTTGGTAGTGGCGAGATGAATAATTATAGCTGGTTAATCAACATGGATATCCAAAAATGTCTGGGCACTGCCAAGAGCAACAGAGGACCACCATGTCGAGTGCGATGCCGAGCTCACATAGCTGCCCACTGGCCCAACCACCAAGGTTGAGGATCCTAGCAGTCCACGCTGCCTGTTGACCAACAAGATCTAGACGGAGCCAGGGCCTACCACCAACAGTACGAGGGTAACATCACAACAAGCACCTGCACTTCCGTTACCCCAGCCACTAGTACCTGACGACATGTTGGATATAAACAAAACTTAACCAGGGGAAGCAGAGTTTATTGGTTCTTGCAAAGTGAATTCGAACCACAGCTAGCAACAACAAATGGACTTCGCTCAGTGTTCTTCAAAGATACGGCAGGTCTTTGTCAGCAATGCCGACAGTGCTGTTGGCACTGAAACATGGATTTGTGCGAAAAGATTGGGAAATATTCAAAAAATTCCTTCACTCTGAAGAACGTATAGCAGTGAAGACAGATGCAGCATGTTACATCAACGAAAAGCCCAGATTGTCCAGCTGGCATTTGAGAGCAACCTAACAAGTACATTTCGTCAGGAAGGAGAATGGAATCGAACTTCTCATGAGGAGGAGGCTGCAACTCGTCTAAATAGTAAGCTACTACCTTTTATGGCCCTGGTCGCCATGCCAGAATTATACATTTATTGGTTTTCCCTCACTGGTTGTTTAGCTGATTTTTAAATGTAATGCATAGTTTAGGCATTTTTCTTTTTACTTCAATGCATCTTTTAGATTTATCTGTGATTCTTAATGTAATTTCTTGCTTTTGCGGATCTAATTGCTTTTGATAGATATAGAGCTTGGCATTATTTGCCAGGTATAGGGACAACGGCCATTAGTTGTTGTGCTCTAAAATTGACAGAGCATCTAACATTATCTTTTCATTATGCTGACTCGTTCTGTCCATGGTTCTGAATCAATGATTACGGTGTGTGCTGTTTTAATGTGCATATCTTGGGCTACCAGTCTTCCTGGGGCTTATTTTCAACATTACAAGTGTATATTGCTGCATTTCCGTTTGACCTCCATTTTGTATGTATGACCAATACTGTATGTAGCCTACTAAAACAAGTAGGCAAAATGTCCCTCTTTCATCCATTTGCATTACACAGTCATTGTATGATGGGCTACTGTAAAAGTGATGTCATTGTGCCCAATAATTTGCTTTTATGAAAATATTGCGCACCTGGGGGAGTGGCGGCTTGGTTATGCTCATTGCGTAGTGTCACAAATTCAACAGAAATGTAAGAATCCTGTCACGCTGATCTGTGCGTGTTTGGTAGGCGCAAATTAAGGCGGCATTTTGGATACACATGCAGTAGTAGGGCTCATATCTTGTGTAAAGCGACAGTTGTTTGATATGTACGGCTACATTTCAGGATATTTTTGTACTTTTGAACAGTAGTAGGACCAATCTATCTTTGTGTTATTCGGGCTCTGTATCAATTTTAGGCATGTCTTCCTTGAGCTGGGTCTGGCACTAGCTGGGTCTGGCACTAGCTGTAGTCTAAGTGGGTGTCGTGGATCTCTCTGTCTCTCATGCAGATGGCTGGCATAACAGCCGTTGCATCCTGAGAGCTAATAAGGGTGAGTTTGTTGTTATTGTTGGGCCTTGAGAGTGGGGGAGGGGGATTGCCATCTCTGCCTTAGTCTGCCTGCCCCTCTGAAGAAAAGTGGGCCTCACTCTCTTCAAATGGCTGTTGAACACATGTGAAAGGCACATGGCAGGACTGTGAACTAGCTGGTCTTGTTGGGAGAATGAATGGCAGAGCATAGATGGAGGGGAGAGACTGTAGTTAGACTAGCCAAGACTCAAAGGACTTTCAGTCACGTGTCTGTGAAGATGTAGGCCTATAGAGTATTGACACAGACAGTCTTACCATTTCTGTGGGAGATTTAGTATGGGACTACAGAGATGATTTTCATTGTGGTGTTTTACTGCCACTTATTGAGTGTGGATTTATCATAGCTGAAATTATATTTTCTCCCGTAAATTAGAGATGTATAAATGGAGCTTTCTGGCCCTAAATAATGTGATAGTCTAGCAGCAGTGGTCAACGCAGGATGTCCCACCTACAGTAGGATGGCCCCAGAGGGAATGCAGGGGTCTGGTTGTCATGGGGACATACAAGCCTGGGACTCGTAATCTCGTTGGGAGATGGAGCCTACCATCTGAGAAGACTGCAACCCTGGAGTAATGAGACTGTTCTCCACCACATAGATAGGCAATTTAGAGAGGAGATTAATTCTGTAGTTTTTTTAATGTATTTTTCTGTTGTCATCGTGTTCCTACATATTGAAACCAGATTAATTCATGATCATCCCCTCTTCCATTTTCTGCTTAACTGTGTTAATGTAGGCTAGTTTAAAGGGCTCCAACATCAAAGTGAATGACTGGCTGCATTTAGTCATTCAGAGTGTTGCTCCACATAGTTACTTTAGATGAGTGTAATCCATCAGATGGGGACTTCTTAGTACTCTGTCGAAGGGTCGTGTATTTTTAATTTTTACCTGCTCTAGCACAATGACCAGGGCTGCGCTGCTGTTTCCTTTTTGTTCACTGTGTGTTGGGAGACAGCCACACATACAGGCCCAGGAGGACAAAGAACAATGGATTCCCTGCTAAATATAGCAGGTTCTTAGGTGCAGATGAATATGGTCTTGTTGATGTGAAGAGGTCTGTGTGTGAAGGAGAGAGGAGTCTATGGCTGGGCCTGGGTTCTTTGCTGAGAGGCGCACGCTTAGGCCTTGATATACATAATCAACCTTCTGAAAACAATATGCAGTTTTCCATAATGTTAGGCTGCTGCTACAAAAATAGGGATGTTGAGCCCAAAACAAGGAAGCTATAATATGTATTTACAATAGGGAAGTGTTTACAAGTAGGGGGTGATTCTGGTCCCATAATGCTGACAGTTATTCTACATGTATTTTTATAGCCCGGAGATGGATCACATGCATAATTTATAATATTATCAGCATTCTTTACTGGAAAGTTGGGGGATTGATCCTTTGTAGTCATCCCTGATTGTATCCGAGCATTTAGTAGTCATAAGGAAGAATTATGATGTTTCTGGCATGATAATGTGAAGACATGACAGGGTGTTCTATCATAAAGCACTTTATCATATTGTCTAATATCGTGTTTCCTGGCTGGCCAGTGACGTCCTTGCCTGGGGAGCCAGCCCAGTGTCCCAAGCTGCCGGCGGGAAGGTAACTCACCCTTTCAGCAGCACGTACTCTGTATGTTCCAATGTGACCTCAACAGACCAGACCACACAAGCTACAGAGGGTAACATGGTAGAAACAACTATGGGCAGAAACCCACTTTAATAAGTTCTGCTTAACTGGCATTATGACTGACATCTCCCATTGACATGTACAGGCTTAAAGAGTTGATGGATAATGTAGGTCAAAGTGAAACACTTTCTAATTTCCTAGCTAGCTAACAAGCTTGTGTGTGCAGAGCAGCACTAGTTAAAAAGATGTCTTAATAAATCCTGTAGCGTCCTTAACTTAACTAGTATTAAAAAAGGTGATACATTCTTTAATTAAACATCTCTCTCTTTAATTTCTGAATCACGATTGTAAGCTATGTTTCAGAGGGGGAGGGGCAGGTAAGGGGGATACCTAGTCAATTGTACAACTGAATGCGTTCATCTGAAATGTGTCTAACGCATTTAACCCAACCCCTCTGAATCAGAGAGGTGCGGGAGGCTGCCATAATCGACATCCACGTCTTCGGGGGCCCGGGGAACAGTGGGTTAACTGCCTTGCTCAGGGGCAGAAAGACTGATTTTTACCTTGACAGCTCTGGGTTTCGATCATGCGACTTTTCAGTTACTGACCCAGCACTCTAACCACTAAGCTACCTAGGAAGTTTACACAACCACGCACACACACACTGCCAAAGATTTTCAGCTGGCAGGCAGACGCTGCAATACGTTTCTGAGTGACAGATGAGGGCTTTGCATATGCACTTTGTTGCCATTTTGTGGGACAAGAAAAAAATGCCTGGAACATAAAATAACGTTATGAACCGGTTCCCATGCTCTTCAAATAAAGGTTATCTTCCGGAACGGTATAGATCGCTTTCCTTTCCTTTCTGATTCTGTTTATTGAATCATTTTCTGTTTTTTGGTTCTGTTCCCTGAACCGGTTCCAACCCCTGGCTCCTATAAACTTGACGTAGGTGCTCATGGGTCCTGTTACAGACTTTGGATTTACCATTTATGTTTTGAGCTTGGACTTTAGCAAGTATAGCTTGTTAGCACGTAGGACACACCAATTTGTGTCACCTCGTTGGTCAGTATGTGTTACATCTGTGCTGGTTGCCATCTCCTTGGTGGGAAGGTGTTTTACCCGTGGTGGCCCAGGTGCTATTTAAGAGTGGCTGGCTTAGTGCTCCAGTTGTCTTGAGATAAGTAGAGGGTCAACACCTTTAGTTGACTCTCCCTATTTGATTTCTAGAAAAACATTCCTTTGTCTGATTTCCCAGATTTTTGTTTTGCTCCACCTTTTTGGTTTGCTTCCTGTCTTCTTCAAGTTTGGTGTGGGTGTTTCTTTTGTTTGCTTCCTCTTGATCAAATGTACTGTGCAGTCATGGTGGGTGTCTTTTTAGTTTCCAGTTGTTGTTGCTAGTCAACTTTCAGTGGACACTCCCATGAGTGTCTTTCAGAACCCCCTCCTAAAACCCACCTGTTTTGTTGGGTTGTTGTCAGTGACTCTTTGTTAGTTCCCCTTTCTGTATGAGCAACATTTTTTGGTTTTCTTGCTGGGGAATGTAACTGCCTTTTACATGGAAATGGCCTGCCTTCCCTCTGACTGTCTACTGCAGAGAGGATGCATAGGACATCAGGTGAAACAGTCATGTGCAGCACTGGTTTCAATAGTCCTCTTGAACAATGCCTTTTGAGATTAGGTGCCTTCCTTGGGATAATCCACTTTACAGCTAAGTTTCCACAACCGTGAGAAGACCCGCTGTCTCAGTCTCACACGCACACACTATCATCAGTGCCAAGGCGAGATGACCCTGTTTACATCAGAGCCAGTCTCCATGTAAAAGAGAGCGAAGTGGGAGAAGTGACGGACTCTGTCTGTGCTGCTGGACGGGGCCTGGCACTACCATGTGGGTTGGGCTGGCACTGGATGCATTGTTCCCCCATCGTAGCCAGGGATTTCTCTTCCCAGCACTACAGGGACAGAGAAGAGGGAGGGGGGAGGGCGAGGGGGAGAGTAGTGATAGCTATTAACCAGAGCATCGAAAGGACACTCCAGTTCCTCTCAGAGGACCCTTACATTTTTGGAATTCTGTTTTTTTTCCTCTTCCCCCTTGGCCTCTTTCTTGTAATGGAAACCAGGATGAGGAAAATCCAGGTACTTGGACCCAGAGATGACTCCTAGCTATAGTCCTAGTCAGGGATTCTGGCACTTGTCAGGGATTCTGTGAACTAAACTGTCACTGCAACTCTGCTCTCTGTTTCAGCTGTGGAGAGGTAACCTGAAGGTAAAGGATCTTGTTTCCTATTCTAGTGTTTACTCTACGTAGCATAAACTTTTATAACTAGCAATGTAAATACACTACATGGCTGCTCATTGAACATCTCATTCCAAAATCATGGACATTAATATGGAGTTAGTCCCCCCTTTGCTTCTATAACAACCACCACCTCTCCTGGGAATGCTTTCCACTAGTTGTTGGATCATTGCTGCGGCGACTTGCTTCCATTCAGCCACAAGCGTATTAGTGAGGTCGGGCACTGATGTTGGGCGATTAGTCCTGGCTCGCGGTTGGCATTCCAATTCATCCCAAAGGTGTTCTATGTGGTTGAGGTTAGGGCTCTGTGCAGCCCAGTCAAGTTCTTCCACACCGATCTCAACAAACCATTTCTGTATGGATCTCGCTTTGTACATGGGGGCATTGTCATACTGAAACAGGAAAGGGCCTTCCCCAAACTGTTGCCACAAAGTTGGGAGCACAGAATCGTCTAAAATGTCATTGTAAGCTGAGGAGTTAAGATTTCCCTTCACTGGAACAAAGGGGCCTAGCCAGAACCATGAAAAACAGCCCCAGACCATTATTCCTTCTCCACCAAACTTTACAGTTGGCACTATGCATTGGGGCAGGTAGCGTTCTCCTGGCATCCGCCAAACCCACATTCGGCCGTCGGAATGCCAGATGGTGAAGCGTGATTCATCACTCCAGAGAATGCGTTTCCGCTGCCCCAGAGTCCAATGGCGGTGAGCTTTACACCACTCCAGCCAATGCTTGACATTGCGCATAGTGATCTTAGGCTTGTGTACGGCTGCTTGGCCATGGATAGCCATTTCATGAAACTCTAGACGAACAGTTCTTGTGCTGACTTTGCTTCCAGAGTCAGTTTGGAACTCGGTATTGAGTGTTGCAACCGAGGACAGGCGATTTTTATGAGCTGAACCGAGGACAGACAATTTTTACGGGCTACATGCTTCAGCACTCGGTGGTCCCGTTCTGTGAGCTTAAAGTTGACCAGGGCAGCTCTAGCAGGGCAGAAATGTTATGACCTGACTTGTTGGATAGGTGGCATCTATGACAGTTCCACATTGAAAGTCACTGAGTTTTTCAGTACGGGGCCATTCTACTGTCAATGGTTGTCTATGGAGATTGCATGGCTGTGTGCTCAATTTTATACCCTGTCAGCAACGGGTGTGGCTGAACTAGCTGAATCCACTAATTTGAAGGGGTGCCCACATACTTTTGGCCATGAAGTGTATGTATCAAGTTCGACTCCAGGCAACAACCAGATGTTTGGTTACTGAGAACCCATGTTAACGTGTAGCCTAGGTGTGAGTTCCCATAACAACTCAAAGGTTCAGAATTTGACATTACCCTTAGCCAAAGGGTTTTAAACATGTGTCCAGCTTGCTAATAATGACCTAAATGAAAGCTTGACAGTTAGGGAGCAAAAATGATAGAGGACAATTTGTTTGCAAATTTTTTGCTGATGTTGATGGCAGGAAAATATAACCAGTTTTCAGTGCGGCCCTACAGACCTCGTTGAAGGTCGTAGGCAGCCCCCGGGGAAAAATGAATTTGAAATCCCTGCCTAGCCTCTGAGAATCTGACAGAAGGTCTGCAACTGAATGTAGGCTTACACCAGGCTAACAGTTGTGGAATGGGGCATTTTTGTAAGCTCCATCAAGCATGACAAACCATGGAGTGCATGACAGACCTTGGAGTGCATGACAGACCTTGGAGTGCATGACAGACCATGGAGTGCATGACAGACCTTGGAGTGCATGACAGACCTTGGAGTGCATGACAGACCTTGGAGTGCATGACAGACCTTGGAGTGCATGACAGACCATGGAGTGCATGACAGACCATGGAGTGCATGACAGACCTTGGAGTGCATGTCAGCCAATGCTCAACATCCAGAGAGCTGGTAGATGTCCAGTCGGAAGGTCAATAGGTCACAGACTAGTATGTTACATGATACTTAATGTTCAAGCCATTGGTTTAGAATGGGTCTAAGCTCAAAACATTTTGAAACGGACTGTTTGGAGTTTCCCTTGATATTCATCTGACACATTTCTGTGGTTTTTGAAAAACTGTCCGCCTTCGCTTTAGTGGTGGATTAATGGTTAAATGGAAAGAATTTCACAGTGGTTTGAATGCCATGAAAGCAATATCTGTTTGTGTCAATGTCAAGTGAATCCCCAGTAAAAATCCATTCACTTATATCCATGTATTGTTTGCTGGTTATAAAAAAACAGTCCATCAGTTGAGTAGTCCAAGGTCATCCAGACACATTGACCCTCTGTCTCTATCAGGCTTAATTCTCGCAAGGTCCTTCAATTGTGTCAGAGAGAAAAAAAGGGACAGCTAAGCAAGCCCATGCTAAATGCATCACAGATCTTCATGTGGATAATCCTCATTGACCAATGGTACCTTTCTTTGCTCTTGCTGCATGTTTTTTTTTTTTTACTGCTCTCGAGCGCTTGTGGTGGCTGACTGGTTCTGGTTGATTTTCTGCTGCAGCTGTCACTCCCTCCATGTCCATACCCAGCCGTTCCAGTAGCATCTCAGTCAGTCAGTCAGTGGTCTAGTTGGTCTCATAGATGTCCATTAGACTAATCTGCCATGGCCTGATATAGTCCAAAGTAAGCTGGGGGTTAAGCTGGGCACCAGTTTGTGCTCATTGTATAGATTTGTGTGTGGTGCAACCCCCCCTCCCCCATGCTTGGCACACAAATTCATGGCCTCTGTTAGCAGCAGCTTGGCCATCCATCCTACTTTCTCTGGACTGGCTGTGTGTAGGCCAATGTTTGGGTTCCTCCTTCAGTCCTAGTTGGCAGAACGTTTGTTCCTCTATGGCTCTTATTTGGCCCTGTGAGAAAGAAACAGGCTTTGTTTTAGAAACTGGAAAGTGAGACTGCAACTGTATATCCTAGCCTTGTTGGTGAGTCGCATTATAGGCGTATAACGTGATTCAAAATATGATATTCTCCTACAGTGCTGGCCATGTAAAGTTTCTCCTTTTCATTCAAATGCCAACTGTTTAGTCTACAGACATTGTCTGGGTTGCCATGGTAATGCCTGGCAAGGTTGAGCAGAAAGGCGGAGTGGGGACGCAGTCCATCTTTCCCCATGAGACACCCTATTGGACAAGGCCATGTCAAATATTGTGGAACCATGTCAGTTTTCCCTATTCTATTTCAATGGCTCTGGGGCTGTAGCCTTTTAGCCCGTAGTTGTATTGAGCCTAGGTGCTTTATTGGGATTGGAGCCTAGGTGATTTATTCTCAGTAGAGCCTAGGTGACTGCTTCTGTGTAGAGCCTAGGTGCCTGTTAATTAAAGGAGCAATTAACTGTGCCTATTACAGAAACATGGTAGCTTTGCTAACCCGTTCACCCCTCCCCCCCGCCCTCCTTATCTCCCTCTTAGGTGCTGACTGTTTTAGACCAGAGATGCAGGTCCCCCAATTTGGCGCTCCCCGGACCTGAAACTGGTGACGGGACTGAGGAGTGGACACAAACCAAAGACCCCCAGCAACCCCCAGCAGTGCTGGATGCAGCTGAATAACAAGCTGAGGAAGAGAAAAAGAAAGAGCATTTGATTATTCCGCTCCATTCAGAGGACTGCCATCCATGTGGTGGTATGATGAGACTGTGAGTCAGGAGAAACACAATCAGACGGGAGCGTAGTGATAAAGGGAGAGAAAGAAAGAAAGGCAAGAAAGGTAGAGGATTAAGGGTGCGAGGTGAGTATCTAGGTGCCCTCCTAACCCCTAGGTGGTAGCACCAGTCAGGGCAGCAAGATGACCAGCCTGTTCAGGCGCAGCAGCAGTAATGGAGGCTCCAGGGGAGGTGGAGGAGGAGGGGGAGGCAGTGGTGGTTCCACCCCAGGAGATCTCAACAACAGCCGGCCTAACCGACAAGTCCGGCGCCTGGAGTTCAACCAGGCCATGGAGGACTTCAAGATCATGTTCCCCACCATGGATTACGAGGTCATCGAGTGCGTCCTGCGTTCCAACAACGGGGCGGTGGACGCCACCATCGACCAGCTCCTCCAGATGAGTATCGACGGAGAGGGATCAGATGACAGCTCTGACTCCGATGACAGCATCCCACCAGAGGTCAGTCAGTGCAATAAAAATGGCAATAGTACTGTTTGTCCATCTTGAGACGCCATAGTGAAGATCCTTGCCAGCTGGTCAGCACATGCTCCGAGTATGCATCCTGTTTAAAGGTCTTCCTCACATCGGCTACAGAGAGCGAGATCACACAGTCGTCCAGAACAGCTGGTGTTCTTATGCATGGCTCAATGTTGCTTGCATCGAAGCGAGCGCAGAAGACATTTACCTTGTCTGTTAGGCTCATATCGCTGGGAAGCTCGTGGCTGGGTTTTCCGGTGTAATCTAAGATAGTTTGCAAGCCCTGACACATCAGTCGCGCATCAGAGCCAGCATAGTAAGATTCGATCTAAGTCCTGTATTGATGCTTTGCCTGTTTTGAATACTTGTCGGAGGTCATAGCGGGATTTCTTATATGTCCAGGTTAGTGTCACGCTCCTTGAAAGCGACAGCTCTAGCCTTTAACTCAGTGCGGATGTTGACTGTAATCCATAGCTTCTAGTTGGGGTGTGTACGTACGGCCACTGTGGGGACAAGGTCGTCAATGCACTTATTAATGAAGTCGGTGACTGATGTGGTAAACTCATCAATGTTATCTGATGAATCCCGGAACATATTCCAATCTGTGCTAGCAAAACAGTCCTGTAGCATAGAATCCGCTTCATCGGACCACTTCCATATTGAATGAGTCACTGGCACTTCCTGTTTGAGTTTTTGCTAGGAAGCAGAAGGATAGTGTTATGGTCTGATTTGCCAAAGGGAGGTGAAAGAAGGGCCTTGTATGCATTTCTGTTTGTGGAATTAAGATGATCTAGAGTTTTGTTACCTCTAGTTGCACAGGTGACATGCTGGTAAAAATTGTTAAACGGATTTAAGTTTCCCTGCAGTAAAATCACTGGCTATGAGAAATGCTGCCTCAATGTGCATTTTCTTGTTTGCTAATGGCTCAATGCAGCTCGTTGAGTGAGGTCTTTATGCCAGCATTGGTTTGTGGTGGTAAATAGACAGCTACGAAAAATATGGATGAGAACACTTTTGGTAAATTGTATGGTCTGCAGTTTAGCAGGTATTCTAACTCAGCCAAGCAAACCTTGAGACTTCCTTAACATTAGAGCTCACCCACCAGCTGTTGTTAACAAAGCGACACACTCATCATCCCTTCGTCTTACCCGAGTTTGCAGTCCTGTCTTGATGATGCATAGAAAAGCCAGAAAGATGTGTATTCATGTCCTCATTCAGCCACAACTCTCGGAAATGTAGGATTTTACAGTTTTTCAGGTCCTGTTGATAGGATAGTCTCTAACAGATCTCAACCAGTTTGTTCTCCAGTGTTGCACGTTTGCCAGTTGAATAGAGAGCAGTAGTTGTCTATTTGCTCGCCGACCTAGTCACGTCAGGGTTCTGGCTCGCCTGCCTCTCTTTCGCCACAGCTTCCTTTCGAGTCCCGGGGATTAGGGTCTGGTCCGGAGTAAGCAGAACATAGAAATGTTTGTCCAAATTGAGGTTAGTGATTGCTGTTCTGATGTTCCAAAGTTTTCTTTCATAGGAATTGATGGTAGAGACCTTATGTACAAAAAAAGTTAAGATCAGCTTAAAAAACACATGAAATAGCAGAATTGTCCAGGAGCACGTAAGACGGATGCTATGCACTGCATTGTTATCATGTTGGACGTAAAATACTGTAAAATCACCAGGAAAAGAGTAAGGTTGGACGGGATCCACATTTTCATAATATCATACCCTTTCTGTACCATACTGTGTACCATACCGTCATACCCTGTCTGTACCATACTATACTGTCATACCCTGTCTGTACCATACCCTTTCTGTACCATACCATACTGTCTGTACTGTACCATACTCATACCTTTCTGTACCATACTGTCTGTACTGTACCATACTGTCTGTACCATACCATACTGTCATACAATTTATGTATCGTACTGTCTCTACCATACTGTCATACCCTTTCTGTACCATACCATACTGTCTGTACTGTACCATACTGTCATATCTTTCTGTACCATATTGTCTCTACCATACTGTCATACCCTTTATGTACCATATTGTCTGTACCATACCATACTGTCATACCCTGTTTGTACCATACCATACTGTCAAACCCTTTCTGTACCATACTGTCTGAACCATACTGTACCATACCATACTGTCATACCCTTTCTGTACCATACTATACCATACTGTCATACCATGTATGTACCATAACATACTGTGTATACCATATCATACTGTCATACCCTTTCTGTACCATACTGTCTGTACCATACTGTCATACCCTTTCTGTACCATACCATACTCTCATACCCTGTTTGTACCATACTGTCATACCCTTTCTGTACCATACTGTCATACCCTTTTTGTGCCGTACCATACTGTCATACCCTTTCTGTGCCGTACCATACCGTCATACCCTTTCTGTACCATATCATACTGTCATACCCTTTCTGTACCATACCGTACTGTCATACGCTTTCTGTACTGTACCATACTATCTGTACCATACCATACTGTCATATTATTGTACCATACTGTCATTATTTCTATACCATACTGTATCATACTGTCATACCCTTTCTGTACCATACCGTACTGTCATACGCTTTCTGTACTGTACCATACTATCTGTACCATACCATACTGTCATATTATTGTACCATACTGTCATTATTTCTATACCATACTGTATCATACTGTCTTAACCATAACATAGTAATGACAATTACAACAATACTGAATGAACACTTATTTTAACTTAATATAATACATCAATAAAAATCCATTTAGCCTCAAATAAATAATGAAACATGTTCAATTTGGTTTAAATAATGCAAAAACAAAGTGTTGGAGAAGAAAGTAAAAGTGCAATATGTGCCATGTAAAAAAGCTAACGTTTAAGTTCCTTGCTCAGAACATGAGAACATATGAAAGCTGGTGGTTCCTTTTAACATGAGACTTCAATATTCCAAGTTAAGAGGTTTTAGGTTATATAGTATTTAAAGGACTATTTCTCTCTATACCATTTGTATTTCATATACCTTTTGACTATTGGATGTTCTTATAGGCACTTTAGTATTGCCAGTGTAACAGTATAGCTTCTGTCCCTCTCCTCGCCCCTACCTGGGCTCGAACCAGGAACACATCGACAACAGCCACCCTCGAAGCATCGTTACCCATCGCTCCTCAAAAGCCGCGGCCCTTGCAGAGCAAGGGGAACAACTACTCCAAATCTCAGAGCGAGTGACGTTTGAAACGCTATTAGCGCGCACCCTGCTAACTAGCTAGCCATTTCACATCGGTTACACCAGCCATTAGGCTGATAGGCTTGAAGTCATAAACAGCGCTGTGCTTGCGAAGAGCTGCTGGCAAAACGCACTAAAGTGCTGTTTGAATTTATGCTTACGAGCCTGCTGCTGCCTACCACTGCTCAGACTGCTCTATCAAATATCAAATCATTGACTTAATTATAACAATAACACACAGAAATATGAGCCTTTGGTCATTAATATGGTCGATTCCGGAAACTGTCATTTCGAAAACAAAATGTTTATTATTTCAGTGAAATACGGAACGGTTCCGTATTTTATCTAACGGCTGGCATCCATACGTCTAAATATTCCTGTTACATTGCACAACCTTCAATGTTATGTCATAATTACGTACAATTCTGGCAAATTAGTTCGCCAGGTGGCCCAAACTGTTGCATATACCCTGACTCTGCGTGCAATGAACTCGAGAAGTGACACAATTTCACCTGGTTAATATTGCCTGCTAACCTGGATTTCTTTTAGCTAAATATGCAGGTTTAAAAATATATACTTATATGTATTGATTTTAAGTAAGGCATTGATGTTTATGGTTAGGCACAGTCGTGCAACGAATTTCATCCCCCGTTTGGCGAAGTTGGCTGTCTTTGTTAGGAAGAAATAGTCTTCACGCTGTTCGCAACGAGCCAGGCGGCACAAACTGCTGCATATACCCTGACTCTGTTGCAAGAGAAGTGACACCTAGTTTACCTAGTTAAAAGAAATTCATGTTAGCAGGCAATATTAACTAAATATGCAGGTTTAAAAATATGGTACACGTTGGAGCAACAACAGGCCTTTTTGCGAAATAGCATCAATTATATGCAACGCAGGACACGCTAGATAAACTAGTAATATCATCAACCATGTGTAGTTAACTAGTGATTAGGATTGATTGATTGTTTTTATAATATAAGTTTAATGCTAGCTAGCAACTTACCTTCTTTTTGCATTCGCGTAACAGGCAGGCTCCTCGTGGAGTGCAATGAGAGGCAGGTGGTTAGAGCGTTGGACTAGTTAACTGTAAGGTTGCAAGATTGAATCCCCGAGCTGACAAGGTAAAAATCTGTCATTCTGCCCCTGAACAAGGCAGTTAACGAGGTTAAGTTAAATAAGAATGTTAACCCACTGTTCCTAGGCCGTCATTGAAAATAAGAATGTTCTTAACTGAAATACTATACTGTCTGTACCATAACTTATCCTTTCTGTAACATACTGAGGTATACGGTATTCCCGGAAGTGCCCACAAAAGACGCTATTGTCACGATTGTCGTAAGAAGCGGACCAAAGTGCAGCGTGGTGTGAATCCATTATTTTATTGAATGACGAAAAACACAAAGAACACTTGAACAAAAACAACAAAACAAACGTGACGCTATGATAACGAGTGCTGACACAGGCAACTACACATAGACAATAACCCACGAAATACCCAAAGAAGATGGCTGCCTAAAGATGGTTCCCAATCAGAGACAACGATAAACACCTGCCTCTAATTGAGAACCAATCTAGGCAACCAGAGACCAACATAAACACCTAGCTGAAAACAACCCCATAAATCTACAAAAAACCCTAGACAGTACAAACACCCTAGAATGAGACAAAAACACTCATATCACCCATGTCACACCCTGACCTTACCAAAATAATAAAGAAAACAAAGAATACTAAGGTCAGGGCGTGACAGCTATATCTTAAATTAAATAAATTGGGCAACATGGATCTTGATCCAGGAAAGGGATGGATTTGTTTCTGCTGTAAGCAAGAAGCTTGATCTTGCCATCTAACCACTTATCTAGCAAGTTAGCAAACCAAATGCAAAGCTGAAGCCCTGAGCTGGATGTAATTTATTTGGCACATCTATGATAGTTAACTTATAGTTAGTTATAAGCAGTGGTGTAGCACGTGCTGACGGTATGATTTACGGTATTGAAAATCATACCAACTGTATGCCTAAATCCCCCAGTATACGGTATATCACCGAAGTTTAGCGCAAATATCTTCTTTATTTAGGAAATATGTTCACAAGTATTCCCACGCATATATAGAAAGGCATATGTGATCATATCTCAACTGTAATAAAGGTTTGAAATGATTATGTTTTTGTAAAATACTATATCTGTTTGGGATTCTTGCGGTTAATTTGCAGTCTACAAATTATTTATAGCTATGTTCTGACCATCTGCTCAAGGAAAAATGGGCCCATGGCTGAATGTAATTGGGGACCGCTGGTCCACATCCTCTGCTGGCCTCCCTCCCCTCCTGTTCTTGTTGTAGTCTAGGTATTAATCAATAATAAATAATACATTATGTACCACTACCACACACAGAAAAGAAAGGAACTGCAACCCATCTCATCTCACTAGAATATAAATAGTAAAGGCAGCACTAATGCCTAAAAGTAATGCTGTTTGTGTGCTCAAGTTACCGTATCAGACACTAACCTAACCAGCTTCTTTCTTAAAACTGAAATTATTTATCTTACTGACATGACTGATTTTAAATTGATAAATGTGTATGAATGTTATTGATCAGGGACGTGCTCTATCTTTTTCTTGCTCTCCTCCATTCCCCGGGCCAGGTTCTGGAGAGGACATTAGAACCGGACAGTTCTGACGAGGAACCGCCTCCTGTCTACTCACCGCCCACTTATGACATGCACATCTATGACAGGAAGTACCCAGAGGCCCCGCCCACTCCTCCACCAAGGTAAATTGTCATACAATCAGAGGAGGCTGGAGGGAAAGTGCTATAGGACAAGCTCACTGTAATGACTCGAATGGAAAGAATTGTGTCAAGCACATTGTTTCCATGTGTTTGTGTTTGGTACCATTCCATTTATTCCATTCCAGCCAATACAATGAGCCTGTCCTCCTATATACCAGCCTCCCACTAGCCTTCTCTGTACTATACTATACAGTTCAGCAGATCTAAGAATTGCCCGGAGTGGTAATCCTTTAATCCTGTATAGAATATGTGCATCTCAAACATGAATACTGATTACTTTATGAAAGGGAGGAAGGAAGGATGTGTGTTTTTAAAAAACCCAACAGGACATTTTGTTCACATGCAATCCCCTAGCCTGTACTCTTTTTAAAGCCCAGAGGAAGTGGTCCTATGGGGCTCTGGGATTTACATGCTCTGAATTAGGAGCAGAGGTCTGTTGATGTCACAGTTGACCACATGCTCTTATTGTTAGTCAATGCTCCACCTGGTGGCCTTTTTAAGGACTGCAATGCTGTCTCAAGCTGGTGTGTGTGTGTGTGTGTGTGTGTGTGTGTGTGTGTGTGTGTGTGTGTGTGTGTGTGTGTGTGTGTGTAATTAGTGCTTGTGTATCACTGGACCAGTTAATAACAAACCTCCATGTATTTTAATTTTCTTCAAGCCCAAGATTCTATGATTCAAGATCATGGCCACATTTCTTCTGCTTCACACCACCAGCTAAGAGATTCAGTTATCAAATCAAATCTTATTTGTCACATACACTGCTCAAAGATGATTTTATTGTAAAGACAAACAGACATTCATTATTATTTGTGTTTTCATGCATTGCTTACTTTTCACAGCATCAGTACGCAATGTATGACGTGTGCATTTAGTTTAATTATAGTATGACATGGCATATGAATCTCTATCTAGTCTGACCGTAACCTTTTTTTGACCCTTGTCTGACCTAGGTTTGAGGCTCAGCCACCTCCAGGTCACCGGCAGGTCCGCAGCTTCAGGAACTGGAATCCGCCATTGCTTGGCAACCTTCCAGATGATTTTCTGCGGATCCTGCCACAGCAACTGGACAGTATACAGGTTGAAGAAAGAACGAACATAACAGTTCAGAATGGCAAATTTGCCATGGCGTGGACTAAATTTACCTTTTCTTCTCCCAGTATAACAACACACATATATACACACACATATACACACATACACAGTAGATGTGAAGAAAACCACACACAAAAAACATTAGCACTATGACATTTTTTTATTTTTTACCTTTTTTTCTCCCCAACTTCATGGTATCCAATTGGTAGTTAGTCTTGTCTCATTGCTGCAACTCCCGTACGGACTCGGGAGAGGCGAAGGTCGAGAGCCGTGCGTCCACCCAACCAAGCCGCACTGCTTCTTGACACAATGCCCACTTAACCCTGAAGCCAGCCGCACCAATGTGTCGGAGGAAACACCGTACACCTGGTGTCAGCATGCACTGCGCCCGGCCCACCACAGGAGTTGCTGTTGCGCAATGGGACAAGAACATCCCTGCCGGCCAAACCCTCCCCTAACCCGGACGACGCTGGGCTAATTGTGCTCTGCCCCATGGGTCTCCCGGTCACGGCCGGCTGCGACAGAGCCTGGACTCGAACCCAGAGTGGCACAGCCTTAGACCTCTGCGCCACTCGGGAGGCCCCTATTTATTTTTATTTTACCTTTATTTAGCAAGGCAAGTCAGTTAAGAACAAACTCTTATTTTCAATGACGGCCTAGGAACTGCCTTGTTCAGGGGCAGAACAACAGATTTTTACCTTGTCAGCTCGGGAATTCGATCTTGCAACCTTCCGGTTACTAGTCCAACGCTCTAACCACTAGGCTACCTGCCGCCCCATAATGACATCATCATTAACAGCAGAGTGACATCCTGCTTACAGAAATAAATAGTAACTAAATTAAACCTCTCTTTCTCCATCTCTCCTCCTCTAGGGCTCACAGAGCAGTCTGTCCCAGCCTTCTTCCTCCTCCTCTCTGTCTTCCATTGCCCAGCAGACGGCCCAGGGAGGTATCTCCAGGCCAGGGGCTGGTGGCGCCCTAGGGGCCCCTGGGGGGCCAGGTGGTGCCGAGGGCGTGGAGGGGGCAGGCACGGAGCAAGAGCGTAAACTGAAACAGTACCTGGATGATGAGCGCATCGCCCTGTTCCTCCAGAACGAGGAGTTCATGAGGGAGCTGCAGCGCAACCGCGAGTTCCTCGTCGCCCTAGAGAGAGGTGTGCGTGTGTGTGTGTGTGTCACATACAGATATATGCATACATGGTC
Organism: Oncorhynchus clarkii lewisi; assembly: GCF_045791955.1. Lineage (NCBI taxonomy): Eukaryota > Metazoa > Chordata > Actinopteri > Salmoniformes > Salmonidae > Oncorhynchus > Oncorhynchus clarkii. Next base: position 26,454,893 of record NC_092173.1, on the reverse strand, counting down.
ACCTGCATGATATACTTTAACCTGTTGCGACGACCAAACCCGGATCCGGGATTCTATTTATAGACCTAAGCTCATTACCATAACGCAACGTTAACTATTCATGAAAATCGCAAATGAAATGAAATAAATATGCTAGCTCTCAAGCTTAGCCTTTTGTTAACAACACTGTCATCTCAGATTTTCAAAATATGCTTTTCAACCATAGGAAAACAATCATTTGTGTAACAGTAGCTAGCTAGCGTAGCATTTAGCGTTAGCATTAGCGTTAGCATTAGCGTTAGCATTTAGCAGGCAACTATCACAAAAACAAGTAAAGCCTTCAAATAAAATAACTTACCTTTGAAGAACTTCTGATGTTTTCAATGAGGAGACTCTCAGTTAGATAGCAGATGCTCCGTTTTTCCAAAAAGATTCCTTGTGTATTAGAAATAGCTCCGTTTTGTACATCACATTTGGCTACCAAAAAAAAAAAAAAAATAAAAAAAAAAAACGAAAATTCAGCCCTCAAAACGCAAACTTTTTTCCAAATTAACTCCATAATATCGACTGAAACATGGCAAACGTGGTTTAGAATCAATCCTCAAGGTGTTTTTCCACATATCTCTTCAATGATATATCCTTCGTGGAAGCCTGGTTTCTCCTTGCTCTCAAATGGAAAAATAATTGCACCTGGCTTTACGCTCCAATTTCGACGCAGGGACACCAGGCGGACACTTGGAAAATGTAGTCTCTTATGGTCAATCTTCCAATGATATGCCTACAAATACGTCACAATGCTGCTAACACTTTGGGGGAACGACAGAAAGTGTAGGCTCATTCCTTGCGCAATCACAGCCATATAAGGAGACAATGGAAAACAGAGCTTCAGAAATTCTGCTCATTTCCTGGTTGATGCATCATCTTGGTTTCGCCTGTAGAATGAGTTCTGGGGCACTTACAGACAATATCTTTGCAGATTCTGAAACTTCAGAGTGTTTTCTTTCAAAAACTGTCAAGAATATGCATAGTCGAGCATCTTTTCGTGACAAAATATCGCGCTTAAAACGGGAACGTTTTTTATCCAAAAATGAAATAGCGCCCCTAGAGATCAAAGAGGTTAACACACTCAATACATGTTCAGGACACAGTAGGCTAGAACAGTAGTCAAGTTTATGCTTTCTCCGGAGCAAGTCAGCCACTGTTGAAAATACTCCTCTTTCTTTCATTATATGCTAGTTACAAAGTCCCTTTTGTATCTTATGATGCGTCATCCTACAATAGTATACATTTGGGAACCATGTCTCACTTCATAAATGTTTCTTAGTGTCCCGTATTGCATCATAACATCCAGCTTTCTCTGTTTTAGATCGCTTGAAGTATGAATCAAAGAAATCCAAGTCCAATCATTCATCCACTCACATGGAGAATTCCACAGCAGGTAGATATCATTCATAAGCTTCACCAGTAAATGTGTGTGTGGGTGCTCATTCTTATTCAAACACACAATAGGCCTACACATTTCAATGACTTGGTTTGTTTTGATAACTTCACTTTATCACATCCCACATCTAACCACCTATCTTTATCACTTGCTAAGACTAGGTTTGGTGAAATCTTCTCCAAGTAGTTGTTGACACAATAAATAGCTTTCTCTGGAGTGATTAACTTAGTATTTTATTAGGATCCCCAATTAGCCACTGCCAGGAAACAGTGATTTACATAACATTACATAATAATACAAAATATATTTTTTTAAATATCTGTCTTTTCACAGTCCCCGTCATTCCGTAAGATGTTCTTTTTTATCTGTTTTTTTATTTGGTTGTATTGCTAGCTTGAGTTACCTGGGTCATGGCTCTATTTAATACTGTGCATTTCCCAGCCTCTGTTCTGGACCTGGGGACTGTAAAGAGACCTCTGGCTGCATGTCTTGTTTGGTACCGATGAGTGTCCTAACGGTGTTCCAACTGCTTGAACAGACAGTTCAGTACCTTTTTAACCCATCAACACCTCCCACAAAGACCAATAGTGATGCAGTCAATCTCTCCTCAACTTTGACATGCGTACCACTGACATTCACCCTCCATGTAAATCTTCATGGAATACATGCTGCTCTGTTCTGGAACCAATTGCAATCCAACTCATCCCAAACCATCTCAATTGGGTTGAGGTCGGGTGATTGTGGAGCCCAGGTCATCTGATGCAGCACTCCACCACCCTCCTTCTTGGTCAAATAGCTCCCACACAGCCTGGAGGTGTGTTGGGTCATTGTCCTGTTCAAAAACAAATTTCAGTTCCACTAAGCGCAAACCAGAAGGGATGGCGTATCGCTGCAGAATGCTGTGGTAGCCATGCTGGTTAAGTGTGCCTTGAATTCTAAATAAATCACCAACAGTGTCACCAGCAAAGCACCCCCACACCTCCTCCATGCTTCACGGTGGGAACCACACCTGATCATCCATTCACCTACTCTGCGTCTCCCAAAGACACGTTGGTTGGAATCAAAAATCTCAAATTTGGACTCATCGGACCAAAGGACAGATTTCTACCGGTCTAATCTCCATTGTTCGTGTTTCTTGGCCCAAGCAAGTCTCTTCTTCTTATTGGTGTCCTTTAGTAGTGTTTACTTTGCAGCAATTTGACCATGAAGGCCTGATTGAATCAGTCTCCTCTGAACAGTTGATGTTGAGATTGGAGGTCGACCAATTAATCGGAATGGCCGATTAATTAGGGCCGATTTCAAGTTTTCATAACAATCGGAAATTGGTATTTTTGGACGCCAATTTTTGCCTATTTATTATTATTTATTTTTTTACAAATGTATTTAACGAGGCAAGTCAGTTAAGAACACATTCTTATTCTCAATGACAACCTATGAACGGTGGGTTAACTGGCCTTGTTCGGGGGCAGAACGACAGATTTTCACCTTGTCAGCTCGGGGATTCAGTCTTGCAACCTTACAGTTAACTAGTCCAACACTCTAACCACCTGCCTCACGAGGAGCCTGCCTGTTACGCGAATGCAGTAAGAAGCCAAGGTAAGTTGCTAGCTGGCATTAGACTTATCTTACAAAAAACAATCGATCAATCATAATCACTAGTTAACGACACATGGTTGATGATATTACTAGTTTATCTAGCGTGTCCTGCGTTGCATATAATCGATGCAGTGCGCATTCGCGAAAAAGGACTGTCGTTGCTCCAACGTGTACCTAACCATAAACATCAATGCCTTTCTTAAAATCAATACACATAAGTATATATTTTTAAACCTGCATATTTAGCTAAAAGAAAGGTTAGCAGGCAATATTAACCAGGTGAAATTGTGTCACTTCTCTTGCGTTCATTGCACGCAGAGTCAGGTATATGCAACAGTTTGGGCCGTCTGGCTCATTGCGAACTAATTTACCAGAATTTTACATAATTATGACATAACATTGAAGGTTGTGCAATGTAACAGCAATATTTAGACTTAGGGATGCCATCTGTTAGATAAAATACTGAACGGTTCCGTATTTCACTGATTTCACTGATTCAAAGTGATAGTTTCCGGATTCGACCATATTATTGACTTGAGGCTCATATTTCTGTGTGTTATTATGTTATAATTAAGTCTGTGATTTGATAGCGCAGTCTGACTGAGCGATGGTAGGCACCAGCAGGCTCGTAAGCGTTCATTCAAACAGCACTTTAGTGCGTTTTGCCAGCATCTCTTCGCAATGCTTCAAGCATTGCGCTGTTTATGACTTCAAGCCTATGAACTCCCGAGATTAGGCTGGTGTAACCGATGTGAAATGGCTATCTAGTTAGCGGGGTGCGCGCTAATAGCGTTTCAAACGTCACTCGCTCTGAGACTTAGAGTAGTTGTTCCCCTTGCTCTGCATGGGTAATGCTGCTTCGAGGGTGGCTGTTGTCGATGTGTTCCTGGTTCGAGCCCAAAACATCTTATCTGGGAATATTGAAGACTCATGTTAAAAGGATCCACCAGCTTTCATATGTTCTCATGTTCTGAGCAAGGAACTTAAACGTTAGCTTTCTTACATGGCACATATTGCACTTTAACTTTCTTGGTTTTTGCATTATTTAAACCAAATTGAACATATTTCATTATTTATTTGGGGCTAAATTGATTTTATTGATGTATTATATTAAGTTAAAATAAGTGTTCATTCAGTATTGTTGTAATTGTCATTATTACAAATAAATAAATAAAAATCGTCCGAATAATCGGTATCAGCTTTTTTTTGGTCCTCCAATAATCGGCATCGGCGTTGAAAAATCATAATCGGTCGACCTCTAGTTGAAATGTTTCTGTTACTTGAACTCTGAAGCATTTATTTGGACTGCAATTTCTGAGGCTGGTAACTCTAATGAACTTATCCTCTGCAGCAGAAGTAATTCTAGGTCTTCCTTTCCTGTGGTGGTCCTCATGAGAGCCAGTTTCGTCATAGCTCTTGATGGTTTTTACAACTGCACTTGAAGAAACTTTCAAAGTTCTTGAAGATTTCCGCATTGACTGATCTTCATGTCTTAAAGTAATGATGGAATGTCGTTTCTCTTTGCTTATTTGAGCTGTTATTGCCATAATATCGACTTGGTCTTTTACCAAATAGGGCTATCTTCTGTATACCACCCCTACCTTGTCACAACACAACTGATTGGCTCAAACACATTAAGAAGGAAATTCCACAAATTAACTTTAACAAGGCACACCTCATGAAGCTGGTTGAGAGAATGCCAAGAGTGTGCAAAGCTGTCATCAAGGCAAAGTGTGGCTACTTTGAATAATTACAAATATAACATATATTTTGATTTGTACAACACTTTTTTTGGTTACTACATCATTCCATATGTGTTATTTCATAGTTATGATGTCTTCACTATTATTCTACAGTGTATAAAATAGTCAAAACAAAGAAAAACCCTTGAATGAGTAGGTGTGTCCAAAGTTTTGACTGGTACTGTATATCCTTCTTTGCCGCACATGACCACACAACTGGGCAGTAGTTCAGGTGTGACAAAACATTGACAGACCTCTTCCCATTTTAGAAACCATTGAGTCTAATTGTTTTGACCATGACAACTTGCTGTCTAGGGTTACTCCGAGCAGTTTAGTCTCCTCAACTTGCTCAATCGCCACATTATTCAATAATAGATCCTAGATAAGGTTGAGTGGGTGATTTGTCCCAAAAACTTTTTAGTTTGAGATTGCTAATCTTGGCCAACGGAATTACATTTGCCTTCCTTCAGGCCTGAGGGCACAGGCACACACTGTCTTCTGGGATTAAATTGAAGATGTGGCAGAAAGGTGCAAACATGTATTCCTTTATCAACTTCAGCAATTTACCATCCATGTTGTCGGTACCGGGGGGCTTGTCCTTATTTATAGAGTGCAACAAGTTTTTCACCTCTTCCACCCCAACTTTGCAGAACTCAAAACTACAGTGCTTGACTTTCATTATTTGGTCCGTTATGCATGAATATGAAGGCTCAGCGTTTGTTGTTTGCATGTCATGCTTAAGTTAGCAAATCTTGTCAACAAAAATGGTTGGCAATATCCAAGGGTTTTGTTATGAACAAGCCATCCGTTTCAATGAAGGTTGGTGCTGAGTTTGCTTTTTTTGCCTGGAATTTCATTTAAAGTACTCCAGAGATTTTTACTATCATTCTTTATATAATTTACCTTTGTTAAATAGTAAAAACATTTTTTTTAACTACAAGTTTTGTTTAGATTCCATCAAGTCTTAAAGTTCCCAGATATTTTTTTTTACGACAACCACAGTAACCAATTAAGACTTTACATGGTCAAATCAAAAATGGTTGAAGTAACTTGTTGGTCGACTACTCAGGTTCATTATTTGTGCATGTGTGTTCTTGTGTTCGTACAGTATGTGTGAGCACATGGTGTGTGTGTGTGTGTGTATTATATGTTTGTCTTTTACAACTTCTTTCTTTGTTTCCAGGAGAGCACTGTGCGTCAGGGTCGATGGAGGCTTGTACTGCTGTGTCAGATGACGCCATGTTTAGAGACAAACTCAAACACATGGGCAAATGTAAGACAACCTCTACACATTATTACCATCCCGTGTCTTTCTGGCAATGGCTTGTTAACTAACTCAATCATGAGAACAGCATACATAGGCAAACCCTTTTTTACAATCCTTGGTTTTGGTCATTTATTTTGTGATGATACTGTTGTCTCTCCCACCTAGCAACAAGAAAGAAGCTGTTTGAAATCGCCAGATCATTCTCTGACAAGACAAAGAGAAGAAAGTTAAAAAGAAGAACGCTCCTGAAGCACCAGTCGTATCCTTCATTGCCAGTCGATTCTAATTTCCAATCAGAAACATTAGATGGGTTCCATTTTGCAGTGTTTTATAGAACTCAATGATCACGTACCACATACTGTATAATACAGATGTCCAGTGCTTTTGGTAATTTTCAGACCCCTTTTGTTAGGTTTCCACCTTTTGTTAGGTTTCCACCTTTTGTTAGGTTACAGCCTTATCATTTTCTAATTTATCAAAAATAAACATCAGGGGGGATGGTAGGGGACGCCATGTGTGACTGACGTGTTCTCCGTTTGCTCCCGTGGTATTCTTAAAGTTTATGTGAATTCTGCAGCAGAACCGTATTTATTTTCAAATATTAATTTGGTGATCCCTTTCCGTAAAAACCAAGACTACTTTTCTTCCGAATGTCAGCATGTCGACCAAACATAAGGCCAAGAGCATGACTTTGAGAAAACCCGGCCTACAAGACCCGCTCTCATCACCGCCCTCCCCTGAGTCTGAGGGCCCGGGGACGCACACTTTACACGGGGGCGCGGCTTGGCCTGGCGGCGCTGAAATGAACATTCTCGAGGCCATCAGGCTACTACGCTCTGAGATAGTTGAAATGAAAACACAGGTGGTTGCTACGATTGAGGCCAGAATACAGGAGGTTTCTGATACTTTAAAAGCAGATTTAACCATCCTGCGGAACGAGACTGTGCCGGCAATTACATTACTCAAAACAACAACTGCGTCACACACTACAACGATTGCAGCACTGGAGGTCTCCGCTACTAATGTCTCCGATTTAACTACATCCCTGGAGACTGAAGTTAAACGCCTAGCTGCGGATTTGAAAAAGGTGAGGGAGTGCTGTGTGAGTTTAGAGGGACTCTCTCGACGCAATAATCTGAGACTTGTATCAGTCCCAGAGTCCGCTGAAATGCATCGCGCCACGGATTTCGTTTCAGGGCTGCTGAAGGATGTTCTTGCCTTAGATGAAAAGCCCCTGATTGATCGAGCCCACCGGTCGCTGCGCCCAAAGCCCCGGGATGGGGAGAGGCCCCGTGACATAATTCTTCGAGTGCACTTTTTTCATGAGAAGATGGAGATCCTCCGACGAGCCCGCAATACCACTCTGAGCTTTCAAGGACAGAGCTTCTCCATCTACCAGGACTACTCCCCCACTGTTTCCAGGCAGCGCGCAGCTTTCGGACAGGCCAAACGAGTACTTCGGGACCATCCAAGTGTGAAGTATGGACTGCGATTCCCGGCCCGTTTATGGATATCTCATGAGGGTAAAGACCACACATTTGAATCTCCGGATGAGGCTATGGCTCACATTCAACGTCACATCAAGAAGTCTTGAATATGCTCACAGTGTGGATTGTAAGTACCCCACTTGTGGTACAATTATGTTTAGATATAACAGGCTAGTCTTGTATAGTTGGTGAAACTATTCAGGCTTATTTGATGTGATCTAATGTTTTGATTATCTAGTGTGCGTGCCTTATCTCGCTCACCTATTTAGTTTGTTTACACATTGTCTCAGTGACTCAAAATAGTTTTGGTTATTTGTTTACTGCATCCGTTTGCATTGACCCAGTAAACAGTAAATGTCTCCTGAGGCTACACGGTTTCTGGGGCCTCACTTTCATTTTAAAAGTTTTGAGCGTCATTTATGCCCAGCAAACGTTCAACGTTGCGCACACGTAGTTTTTTGGTATTGGTTGTAAGCTGTCTCAGCTTCAACTAGACTACTATTATAATTACTATTATTTTTGATTGTCTAACTACGATTTCCTTACTTCAAATTAGATTTTTGGCTGAGAGCCTTTATACATTTTATTTATTTTCTCTCTCAATGCCTGTTATAAGACGGGTGAATACAATTATATACATCTACAAGTGGTGCTTTTGTCATTCCGTTTGCACAAGGGATTCGCCTTTTTTTTATTTGAAAAAATACATACAAATCTTTCTTTTTGCTGCTTGATCCACTAACAAAACACGACTTTAAAGAGCGGGACTGTGGGTTTAGGTTTAAGACCGCACTCTCACAGACATACTGTGCGAAGAGAACATGTTCTATTTAGGCTTGTACCTCGTTTGGGGAGGTATTGTCTGTAATGGGGGGAGGGGGAGGGGGTGGGGGGGCAGGTTGAATTGTTCAGTTCTAATGTTGTCATTCTGTCTTTTTAGTTTTTTTTTCTGTTTTTTTTTCTGTACTTTTTCCAAACATTTACCACCGTACATTATTACTCTGGGACAAGTTATTCTGGGGGTTTTGGGCGCTCATTGCTTTTCCATTCTATGCTCTGATGACAGGGTTGAATAACGGGAATGCCCAGAGGGGCCGAAATAATACGATCAAGTACATTTCTTGGATTACGAAAGGGGTTAACAACCCGGTGAAGCGTAAGAGGGTGTTGACGCACTTAAAGGGTTTGAATGCAAATATTGCATTTCTACAAGAGACTCACTTGAGGACTGGTGAGCATTTTAGGATGCGTAAGGACTGGGTTGGTCAAGTGTTCCACTCAAACTTTCATAGTAAATCAAGAGGTGCTGCTATTCTGGTTGATAAAGCTACTCCCTTTGTAGCTTCTGAGGTTATTGCTGATCCTAAGGGACGATACGTCATAGTAACTGGTGAACTGTTTTCTACCCCTCTTGTTTTGGCTAGTGTTTATGCTCCCAATTGGGATGACACAAGTTTAATTTCTTCCTTTCTGTCTGCTATTCCCAATTTAGATTCTCATTTGTTGATTTTAGGGGGGGATTTCAACTGTAAAATGTCCCCAGTTCTGGACAAGTCCTCACAAATAAATACAGGCCCATCTAAATGTGCCCTACTTATTCAATCCTTTCTTCAGAAATATGCTATGTTTGAGGCCTGGCGTTTCCTACATCCTACAGATAGACAGTATTCCTTTTATTCTCATGTTCATAAAACATACTCCCGGATTGATTACTTCTTTTTGGACAAAAAACTTCTGCCTAACCTTCGGCAGTGTACTTACGAGAGTATTGTTATCTCTGACCATTCACCATTAGTGCTTGAACTAGAGTTTCCCCAGCGACCCCCTAGGTGTTATCAATGGCGTCTCAACCCCATTTTACTCTCAGATAAGGAGTTTGTCAATTTCATTTCTTCTGAAATTGCCTTATTCCTAGAAACTAATTCAACACCAGGTATGTCCTGCTCTACCATATGGGAGTCTCTCAAAGCATACCTACGTGGCCAAATTATTTCTTATACAGCCAACCAAAACAGAGTTCGCTCCCAGCGACTTCGGGACCTGAGCGAGTCCATAGCCACATTGGATGAGAAGTATGCTACGGATCCTTCCTCTGATCTGCATAAAGAGCGCCAACTACTCCAATCTGAATTTGATGAGCTTTCTACCAGGCAAGCTGAACAGTTACTCTTGCGAGCTCGATACAAAGTCTATGAACAAGGCGACAAGGCCAGTAAACTCCTTGCACATCAGATCCGTAAATCTGAGGCCTCACGGCTAATCCCACAAATAAGGACCCCGTCTGGTGCCACCACAGTTATACATAAAGAGATCAATTTAAACAATTTTACTCTGCGCTATACACCTCTGAATCCCCTCAAGACCCTTTGCTGATTGACTCCTTCTTTAATGGCTTGAATATGCCTTCAATTGATACAGACTCCCATGACTGTCTAGAAGAAGAATTTACACTTGAGGAGATTGTAACAGCAGTGTTCGCAATGAAAAGTGGTAAATCACCGGGTCCGGACGGTTTTCCAACCGAATTTTACAGGATGTTTTCTGGTCTGCTTTGCCCATTCTTGTCCCGACTATTTGCAGAGTGCCTCAATACTTCAAAGCTGCCGCCTAGTCTTTATCAGGCTTCAATTTCATTACTACTAAAGAAAAACAAAGACCCCCTGGAATGTGGATCCTATCGCCCAATCTCGCTTTTAAACTGTGATTACAAAATCCTAGCTAAGCTTTTAGCCATCCGTATGGAAGGCTTGCTGCACCAAGTAATACACTCTGACCAGACTGGCTTTGTGAGAAATCGGCATTTATTTTTCAATATTAGGCGCCTTATGAATATACTGTACTCCCCAGCGTCGGAGGACCCGGAGGTGGTGGTCTCACTTGATGCCGAAAAAGCGTTTGACCGCGTTGAGTGGGATTACCTAACAGCTGCCCTTTATAGATTTGGCTTTGGCCACAAATTCATTGCGTGGATAAAGATTCTTTATTTTTCCCCCATGGCTTCGGTACGGACTAATAACTTGTCCTCTGACTATTTTCCCTTGCACCGCGGATCCAGACAGGGTTGCCCACTCTCCCCTTTGTTGTTTGCTTTGGTAATCGAGCCTCTCGCCATTGCACTACGCTCTAATGATGCCATTCAAGGCATAATCAGGGCGGGCTGGGAGCAGAAAGTCTCGCTATATGCTGACAACCTCCTTTTGTTTATCTCCAATCCCGATACCTCATTGCCACGTGCCCTATCTGTTCTTAAAAAGTTTGGATCAATCTCAGGGTACAAGCTGAATCTAGGCAAGAGTGAGCTTTTTCCGGTAAACAAGGCTGCTTTAAAGTGCTCTTTCACAAGTTCTCAGTTTAGGATTGTCCGGGATCAATTCACTTACTTGGGAGTAAAAGTGACAAGGAAATATTCAAATTTGTTTCAGGAAAACTTTGTTGCTCTAGCAGACAGATTGAAACAATCTTTTACTTTTTGGAATTCGCTACCCCTTTCTCTTATCGGAAGGGTTAATGTCATTAAATGAATGTGTTGCCCAAATTTCTATATTTATTTCAATGTTTACCCATTTTTATTCCAAAATCTTTTTTTATTTCACTGGATCAAACATTCATGCATTTTATTTGGGATGGCAAGGTACCACGGATTGGTAGAAAACATTTACAGAAGCCTAGGTCATTGGGGGGTTTAGCTCTACCAAATTTTCAGACATACTACTGGGCTGCAAATTTTAGAGCCGTTCTGTACTGGCTGCAGACTGATCCTACTGGCCCTAGACCACTCTGGGTCCAGATGGAGTCTGAATCGTGTAAACCTGCAGCACTTTCCTCTGTGCTGTGCTCGTCTCTCCCAGTGTCCCTAGGCAAAAGGTGTGCCAACCCAATTGTAAAGCAGTCTCTTAAAATTTGGAATCAGTTCCGTTTAGCCTTTAACCTCCGAGGCTTTTCTCTATCAGGCCCAATCAATCAGAACATTTTATTTCCTCCATCTTTGAATGATGGGGCTTTTGGCATTTGGCACTCACTAGGCCTTTCCTCGCTAGCCCAATTATTATTTGATGGTACATTTGCCTCTTTTTCTCAGCTGAAGGAAAAGTTCAATCTCCCCCAATCCCACTTTTTCCGCCATCTCCAGACTAGAAACCTTGTCAGGGCTAATACACCTGGATTTCCCAATAGGCCTGCGAATACAGCTATAGAGAGCATCTTGGAGCTGAACAAGCTTCCTAGGGGCGCAATTTCAGATGTATATGCAATCATTCATGACTTACAGAACCCTTCTTTGGTGCTTTTAAAGGCTCGATGGGAAAAGGATTTGGGGGAGGAACTTGGGGAAGACGCCTGGGAATCTGTGCTGCACAGGGTGCACTCGTCCTCTTTTAGCACTAGACACAGCCTCATTCAATTCAAGGTGGTTCACCGTATCCACTGGTCGGGGGCCAAACTTGGAAGAATATTCTCTGATTTTGATCCTACCTGTGTCAGATGTAAGGTGGAACCAGCCACACTGTTGCATATGTTTTGGGGCTGTCATAAACTGTCAGGTTTCTGGGAATTAATATTTAAATGTTTCTCTGATATATATGACACTGTTATAGATCCGTCTCCCCTTACAGCCCTTTTTGGAGTACTGCCCATGGGTACCCCCCTATCAAGAATCCAGTCGGACACTGTTGCTTATACAACTCTTTTAGCTAGACGGCTAATACTACAGAACTGGAAGATGGCAGCTCCCCCATCTTATAAATATTGGGTGAGGGATGTGTTGTGCTCTCTGAAACTAGAAAAAATTCAATTCAATTCACGTGGGAACCCCAAACTGTTTGATGAGGCTTGGTCTCCATTCCGGTCTTACTTTAAACAGTCCATCCTCTGATGGCATTCCAATTAATACTAAAATAAGTCTGTGACTTAAGGGTTGGGGGAGTCTCTCTCTGTGTTTTTGCTGGGGAGGGGACTAAGATCCATGTGCTTATTGATTGTGGTCCGCAGATGCCTTGTTCATCTTGCCCAGGCAGAGACTGAAGTGTGAGCTTGTTTTTCCCAGTTATTTTTACATTTTGTTCACGCCTACATGAATTTTTTTTATTTTAAAGCATTGTAAACTTTTTTTTTGTCCAGTGGATGGTCGGTCTGTGGCCATGACTCTCTGTGAGTGGTTGCATTTCTCCACCCTTATCCCTTGACTGTTTACAGGAACAATGGTGAGATGTTAGCCCTGTCCCTGTACTATAGATTGCCCTTTAACCTCTGTAGCCTTCTGCCCGGTGTGTTTAACTTGTCTAAAGTATGGTATCTTTAAAGCTATTTTTTTATTTGTATTTTTATTTGTATTTTTTTTTTTTCTAGTTGAGTATATTATTTATATTGCTTTGTCTTGTCTGTATGTGTGTATGTTCAAAACTTAATAAACAGAGTTTAAAAAAAATAAAAAAATAAACATCAGAAATATCACATTTACGTAGGTATTCAGACCCTTTACTCAGTACTGTGTTGAAGCACCTTTGGCAGCGATTACAGCCTCGAGTCTTCTTGGGTATGACTCTACAAGCTTGGCACACCTGTATTTGGGGAGTTTCTCCCAGTCTTCTCTGCAGACCTCAAGCTCTGTCAGGTTGGAGTGTTTTCAGGTCTCTCCAAAGATGTTGGATCGGGTTTAAGTCCGGGCTCTGGCTGGGCCACACAAGGACATTCAGAGACTTGTCCCGAAGCCACACCTGCATTGTCTTGGCTGTGTGCTTAGTGTCATTGTCCTGTTGGAAGGTGAACCTTCGCCCCAGTCTGAGGTCCTGAGCGCTCTGGAGCAGGTTTTCATCAAAGATCTCACCGTACTTTGCTCTGTTCATCTTTGCCTCAATTCTGACTAATCTTCCAGTCCATGCCGCTGAAAAACATCCCCACAGCATGATGCTGCCACCACCATGCTTCACCGTAGGGATGGTGCCAGGTTTCCTCCAGACGTGACGCTTGGCATTCAGGCCAAAGAGTTCAATCTTGGTTTCATCAGACCAGAGAATCTTGTCTCTCATGGTCTGAGAGTCTTTAGGTGCATTTTGGCAAACTCTAAGCAGGCTGTCGTGTGCTTTTTACTGAGGAGTGGCTTCTGTCTGGCCTAATTGGTGGAGTTCCAAACTTATACCATTTAAGAATGATGACTTTCCTAGTTAAATAAAGGTTACACAATGATTGAGGCCACTGTGTTCTCAGGGCCCTTCAATGCTGCAGAAATAATCAAGTTGTAGAAGCATCTCAAGGATGATCAATGGAAACAGGATGCACCTCAGCTTCATTCCCTCAGCTTCATTACTTTTGTACATAAGATATTTCTGTTTATTTTTGTTTTATATTTATATACAGTGGGGAGAACAAGTATTTGATACAATGCCGATTTTGCAGGTTTTCCCACTTACAAAGCATGTAGAGGTCTGTAATTTTTATCATAGGTACACTTCAACTGTGAGAGACGGAATCTAAAACAAAAATCCAGAAAATCACATTGTATGATTTTTAAGTAATTAATTTGCATTTTATTGCATGACATAAGTATTCGATACATCAGGAAAGCAGAACTTAATATTTGGTACAGAAACCTTTGTTTGCAATTACAGAGATCATACGTTTCCTGTAGTTCTTGACCAGGTTTGCACACACTGCAGCAGGGATTTTGGCCCACTCCTCCATACAGACCTTCTCCAGATGCTTCAGGTTTCGGGGCTGTCGCTGGGCAATACGGACTTTCAGCTCCCTCCAAATATTTTCTATTGGGTTCAGGTCTGGAGACTGGCTAGGCCACTCCAGGACCTTGAGATGCTTCTTACGGAGCCACTCCTTAGTTGCCCTGGCTGTGTGTTTCGGGTTGTTGTCATGCTGGAAGACCCAGCCACGACCCATCTTCAATGCGCTTACTGAGGGAAGGAGGTTGTTGGCCAAGATCTCGCGATACATGGCCCCATCCATCTTCCCCTCAATACGGTGCAGTCGTCCTGTCCCCTTTGCAGAAAAGTATCCCCAAAGAATTATGTTTCCACCTCCATGCTTCACGGTTGGGATGGTGTTCTTGGGGTTGTACTCATCCTTCTTCTTCCTCCAAACATGGCGAGTGGAGTTTAGACCAAAAAGCTCTATTTTTGTCTCATCAGACCACATGACCTTCTCCCATTCCTCCTCTGGATCATCCAGATGGTCATTGGCAAACTTCAGACGGGCCTGGACATGCGCTGGCTTGAGCAGGGGGACCTTGCGTGCGCTGCAGGATTTTAATCCATGACGGCGTAGTGTGTTACTAATGTTTTTTTTTTAGACTGTGGTCCCAGCTCTCTTCAGGTCATTGACCAGGTCCTGCCGTGTAGTTCTGGGCTGATCCCTCACCTTCCTCATGATCATTGATGCCCCACGAGGTGAGATCTTACATGGAGCCCCAGAACGAGGGTGACTGACCGTTAACTTGAACTTCTTCCATTTTCTAATAATTGCGCCAACAGTTGTTTCCTTCTCACCAAGCTGCTTGCCTATTGTCCTGTAGCCCATCCCAGCCTTGTGCAGGTCTACAATTTTATCCCTGATGTCCTTACACAGCTCTCTGGTCTTGGCCTTTGTGGAGCGGTTGGAGTCAGTTTGATTGAGTGTGTGGACAGGTGTCTTTTATACAGGTAACGAGTGGAGAACAGGAGGGCTTCTTAAAGAAAAGCTAACAGGTCTGTGAGAGCCGCAATTCTAACTGGTTGGTAGTTGATCAAATACTTATGTCATGCAATAAAATGCTAATTAATTACTTAAAAATCATACAATGTGATTTTCTGGATTTTTGTTTTAGATTCCGTCTCTCACAGTTGAAGTCTACCTATGATTAAAATCACAGACCTCTACATGCTTTGTAAGTAGGAAAATCTGCAAAATCGGCAGTGTATCAAATACTTGTTCTCCCCACTGTATATATATATAAAAATGCTCTTAAAAAATCTAAACCTGTTTTCGCTTTGTCATTATGGGGTATTGTGTGTAGATTGCTGAGGAAATTGTTTTATTTAATCCGTTTTAGAACAGGGCTGTAACGTAACAAAATGTGGAAAAGGGTCAAGGGGTCTGAATACTTTCCGAATGCACTGTATGTATCATATCCCGCCCTTTAGGTGTTTTCCTCGACCATATCCCCACTAAGACTGGGCATAGCCAACTCTACAGCCAACCTCCTGGAGGATGTGGAGGGAAGCCCAGAAGATGGCCAGCCCAGGAGATCAGACACTCAAGAAGATGATGTGCCACACAAGGAGCTGTTGTCATGGTGAAAACCTGTGTTCTTCCCTGTTGGGAATTGTATGGCTTTACTCTGTGTAACTACTATAACTGCTCTAATCAAACAACTTTGGTTTTAGAAGTGGGTGGGACATAAGTTTTCATATTTTTGTATTTATTTTTTTCAGTCGTATAAATGTTCCACACAGCCTAGCCGACCGCTCGGAGGCATCCGCATGATCCTAAAGCACACCGTAGCATTGCTTTGTATCACATTCCAAGTTATACAACTGGGGGGGACAAAAATGCAATTTCAGAATGTGCAAATTTCCCATTTGAAAGTTGGTTGAAATAAATCCTTTGTTTATAAATCAACTTTTGGCTGTAATCTGACAAACATGTCACCTCCTCCATTTCAGATCCTCCAAGGCTGTACCACATCAGTGTTTCCATGGTGACAGCAGAATGACCCATGGCTGGTGGCCAAGCAATACTTTGGCTCCTCCCTCCCCTAACACAGACCAGCTAATCCCAGGCCAAGAAGTGACATGGGACCACCCACTCGCCCAGGGGGAGAAGAAGCAAACTGCTATCCACACACCACCTCTCCTTAACTCTGACTGTTCATAACCGCATTGGATTACCATTATAATCTCTGTATTATAACTCTTAGTTAATATATGATTTAATATGTAAAGGACAGATGCATTAGTCTTTTGACTGTTCTGTATTTTTTTTTAAATATCCGCTCCCTTTAATCCCCATTGCAGAAGGCATGGCAGCCTTGGTGAGGATGATCTTACCATATGGACTCATCTAGTGTTACCAGTCTAATCTATTTTATATGGCTGGGATAGGTCACTCCTGAGCCAAAGTGTGCACCTCTGAAATGTCCCATAATAAACCATGTTCACTCCCAGTAGCCATGTGTTGCTATGTCCATTTGGTCACAGTTTTAAACAGACAGTAGTAACCAGTGATGACGTGTCACGTTTTTAAACATCTCAACTAGAATCACAGCTCAATCCAAGTTCAATCCCATTTTTCCTGAAAGTTCAGGAAACAGAAAAGACTTGTAAACAGAGACCCTAACATTACAGTCAACATTATAGTCGACCCCCCCCCCCCCCCCTGTAAATCTAGAGTTCCCTCTGAGCAATTTGACACCCTTCTGCTGCACCCTATATAAGAGAGGCATTTCAACCTGTCAAAATAGTCACTTGTCCCTAGCAGGTCATATTTCATCCCATATTGTTATGTCAATGTGTAACTAAATGCCAAGCTTTCCCTTTAATCCAATTTCAGGAATTCTGACAATAAACATAAGCTTTCATGTGAACTGAAATATTCCTCAAGCTACACTGACTGCCATATCTCAGTATTCCCATGTCTTTTTCAATGCAGCATTTATATCTTGTTGAGAGGAAGGAGGGGTGCATATTGCTGAATTCCAGTATTATTGAGTACATAATATAACTAGTTGAAAAATTTGATAAACATATATACCAGTCATCTGTGCACATTGATGATAAACATGTGTTTTGTTTTGTGGTGTATTGGGAAATGAACCACTTGTAATGGGAAGTGTTGGGTATGGAGAGAGCAGAGCAGGATATGGATGATGCCTCTGTGAGGACTGGCATTGTTCTTTATTAAAGATGCTGTTGGATGTATCAGTAGAAAAGAGAAGGCTGATGATGACCCAGTGCTGTGATATGAGCTTCAACAGACAGTCGAGGTAGATTTGAAATCAACCCTTTGAGCAACTAGCTGATTTGCAAGGCTTCACATTGATCCGTCAATTTCCCAACTATTGGAAATGATTACCAGCTTCAATCTTATTCTGAAGCCTTCTCCCCAAAGTGTGCTCCTTGCTCACAATCATTAAAAAGGAAGGGAATGACTGGTGTAGGAAATATATTTTAATGTTTTAAAATGTATTCGCAGGAGTGAGCAAGCCAAGTGCACTTTGGGGAGAAGGGTGGGGAATTGGAACACACAGCTCTTCCTTCTAAAATGGATTTGCATGTAAATGGTTGATTTGCTACCTCTCAAATTATGACGTATCCACGATTGAAAATTAATATTTTTACAATTGAAATGTAAGATTGTTCAAATCACCCATTTACCATTTTTCCTTGATTCAGGATTGAGACATGTTTTAACCCTTCTCTGTCAGGGATGTTGATAGAAGATCTCATTGGTGATAGGTCATGTGTTGTACATAAGGAGAAATGTCTGTTTGTTGTACATACGGAGAAAATTAAAGTATTGATTGTGTGAAGGGAGGCTGAAACTGACCCTTTTGGTGTTCCTTTTGAAGTCTGTTGATGTTATGGATTGGGTTTGGAATTTTGCCCCTTAGACAATTTCTGTGTGTTGTCAATTTCTTGTTTGTTAGTTTTGCTCTCAGCATTTCTCATACAGGTCTTCACAAACTCTCAAAAATTGATGCCAATAAAAGGAGTTTATTGCCCTTGCCATAATGAAAACAATTTGCCAGACTGCTATAATGTCACCCAATCATTTGTACTGTTATTGAACAACAGATCACTCAGCTTACTCAAACTGCCATCAGACTATCCATTTACCTTTATTATTACTGTCATGCTATTCACACATTCATATCTATATAGGTGTTTTAAAATGGGCTTTTATAAAAAAATATATATAGCTTTTACTGTACCAGACTGTTTCAAATGTCACCCCGTGATAGTGGAGTGCTTTCATTTATTTACATAGAAGACATTCTAACTCATATCTGCAGCAACCGAGGGAGCATCAGTGACAAGAAGCAGGTTATGTTTGTTTACAATATCCTGTGACCTTTCACCCACTGACCAGTCAGCAGGTTTATGTCTGTTTATTCCAACATTGCATGATATCAGTTAGTCACCAAGTGCTTGCACTCCATTGGTCTTTTGCTTAGTTTTGTTCTTTTCAGAAAAGCGAGAAATTAAATGTTTTGTATCTTCAGTTCCAGGCTTTTGACTGACATCTGTACATGAGTGCAGTTTTGTTATTGTACTGTCGAGGGCAACACTCGTCTGCATGGTTTTGTGATGTGATTTCAAAATGGATTGATGTTTGATGACTGCTCATAGAAACTTGTAGATACGTTATCGTCTCAGGGAAGTTTCCATCTTCTTTCTACTGTTCTTCCATTTCCAATTGGTCCGACTTGGTAAAAGCACAATTAAGAATCTAGGCCGGTAGTTTATTCCATCAGAAGCTTCAAATATGATTTTGGAGGCCAGACATGATTTCAAATGCTGGACCTGCATATAGGCCTAGTTGTTGTATGGAGAAGAGCATACTCAAAGTAATTTCTCACTCTTAACGTTTTAACCTTTTCTGACCAATAGACATACAGCACCACAAATGCTTGGTCAGTGATTTTTGTTGTTGTTGAGATGTTGAGACGTACAGATTATTTTATTGTACTGTATGTGTGCCAGACAGTGATATGCTTAATGATGAATGTACATGAATATAGATGAGGCCAGTACTAGCAGACAACATGCTTGTTTACAATGCACTCATGAGCCTGCAATCTTCTATGGCTCATAACCCTATCATAAGAATGTATGCTATATTTACTTTGAATAACTACCACCACAGAGCTGAGGGTTTTCAGCCTCTTTTGTATTGAACTCGATGAGATCTGTGTGGTCTGTCCAGAAACAACCCCTATAGCCCCTAAACCATTTTTGTAGATCTGTTTCTGGATTGGGCTGTAACCAATCCTACCAGTCAATGTAGGTCAAACATATGAAAAGCGATGCTCATTATCAAAACTGAAACTGAAATACATTTAAAGAACTTCAGAATTTGTATGATTCAAAATGTGTTTGTTTGTGTCATATTTTGGAAGGACAAGGTCAGAAGCCAGTTTCTCCCCACAAAATATGTTTAAGGTTCTTTAGGTGATTGTTTTACTCAAAATTGATTTCCGGATCAGATTTTTCTTACACTTTAAGAAAGTTTCTTATAGCTATTGAAGTAATCAAGTTGTGTTGTACCCTGTCTGATGTGATTGTGTTACATTTGTAAAGATTTATTAACATCCCTTTTCATTAAAGTTGTTTCAAATCAAATCAAATTGTATTTGTCACATGCACCATGTAAGTATAGTTATTAAAGTGACTGCATTTCTATAAATCCCTTACACAAGATTGTCACAACTGACTCGTGAAAATGACTGTTATTGCTCAATGCTCCTGGTGAGGCCTATCTTTTGAAGAAAGAGAAAGACCTAGGACTTTTGTGTGCTAGATTTGAAGTGAAATGTTTCTAGCTAAGACAAAACACGTTGGGAATAGATACTATAATGCACCGGTTGCACACATCTTTCTTGTTACAGTCAGAAAGGAATATAGGTGCAGTATAAACTATCTTTGGTATTGTGACATTCATGTTTATGAATGGTAAAGGTCACGTGACCATTGACACAAACGTGTCATGTCGTGATGTGTCCCATCCCCCAATGTAAATTATGCAAAATTGACTTTGTTGTCCCCCTCCCCACAGCTTTAAGCTTCAACAGAAAAAAATTGTTCTAGTTGGAAATATAATATGTGTGATATATACTATTTGCCGTTGCAAAAGAACTGTGCACAATAAGAGTGAAATACTGTATATCAATGGTGATAAATGAGAGGGAAAACTTGAAAACGCTTACAAATGAAGGGGCGGTGCCATTTTATCACCTTGGTAACTGTGATGACGTTTGACGGAAACGTCCCAATCAGAGAGACCTCCCCTATAGAATGAAAAGATGCCATCTAGTCTACGCCTCAGCCATTGTATTTCGCCGTTCTCTCTATTCAGTGGTGTGCTGTAACTCAGTAATTTCGTCGATTTTAATAAACGCAGATTGTAGACATCCAGCTGAATTTATCAAAACATAGTCTGCACACGGATTGCAAAGAAGATATTTACAAAAATAATAGATTTTTTGGGCTACCGCGATATTAAAATTAGCAGCTAGCTACCTTACTTCCCCCAAAAACCTTTGTTATTAAACCAATAGGCATTTCTCCACGGATCCGGTTTCTATTTAGATGGCAAGCTTCCCAGATTCTGTAAATGAAAATGAAATAGGTAAGTTGAGATTCTTTTCACTATCTTGCTCTGTTGTGTTTGAGGGAGGGGTTGACTGTTTGAATATTCAGCTAGCTAGTTAATATGTATTAGCTAGCTACTATTTTACACCTTTTATCTGTCGATGACGCCATAAGTTGTCTTACTTTATGTATTTTATAGGTCAAGTCGTTTCTTCCATAACCTATATAATTTTAACCAGAGACTCGCACACTAACCGCCTGTCCCATATTCACCATGCCCCCACCGATTATGCTCGGTGGCCCCACACCAAAGACGGTATGGTAGAAACTTTGTGGCCACCCACAGCGCGAGCAGTCGGCACACTTTGTTTTCCATGTCCTTCTGTGGTGGTGATAACTACGTTTCTTCAGTATGACTCATTCCTCACTAGTCGGGGGAACGCACTGATATCTTACGCACGCTAGATGTTTTATACAACGGGTGTTTTGATGCAACACTGTTGCGTAAAAACCCGTGATATATATGTGTTGTCTCATTTACTTGGCCAACCATATTTTTACGGTACCCAGTTAAAATGCGTTTCTTGGACTAATAATATGTTGTGTATTATAGCCAACTTCATTCTCATTCGTTTACATTTCTAATGACGTCAAATAAGTCTTGACTCTCAATCTCTCAGTAAAAATATTTGTAAGCATCTGTTCTGACATTGAACATTCATATCCAGCTACACCAGAGGTCAGCTGAGCCTGGTGGAACCAGCCTGATCCGTGTTCATTTTATTTCACTATGAAGTGAAATCGATTGATGAATGCAGCGACCAGGCTTGTGTAAATGATAGAATGATAAATGCAGCATTCAGGCTGGTTCCAACAGGCTATGGTCAGTTGGGCTTTGAAGCATCTTTTCTACACTGTCATTCAGATGTTGCTCTTCTGTTTCAAGGTAAGGCTAAGTTCATTGGTGAACTCTTAGTGCCTGTTGCTCCCTTTGACCAGAAGTCTGGGCGAGAGACCTGGACTGTAGCCTTTGCACCTGATGGTTCTTACTTCGCTTGGTCTCAAGGGCATCGCATCGTGAGGCTCGTTCCCTGGTCAAAATGCCTGAAGAATTTGTAAGTACCTGTACTAGGTCTATCCACATAAAACAAATGGTTAGGCCCTTCTTTAAAGGTCTGTTTACATTTTGAGGGAGGCCTTTCGAGGCAACAATTCCTTTGAGTTTTGAAATTCAACCATGATGTTTCTGAATATCCTGTGCAATGAATGCACTGATTGATGTGGAGTCCTATTTGGCAGAGAGGGCAGGGGAGCAAGAGAGATGGTGAATGTTGCTGGTGCCCATTGGGTATTGGTTTGGCGGCTGCCTTGCCGGTTACATTATCTGGTGGTTTTAAGGCCCTTTCAGCGCTCCTCCACTCCACAGGTCGCACTGATACATCTCACCTTACTGCACACGTACCAAGGCCACTGCAGGGTGAAACAGGGTTTGGGAAAGTCCCATTGTAGCCCAAACAATCGTGTTCATGCCCTTCAACAGACTGGTCCTTTATTGAGATTTCTCTTCAGAATTACGTATTTTTAGTTATTGTTGCTTCCTGTCTCCTAGTGCTTATTACAATATGTACTTTTGTTTTGCTTGAATATCTTAACGTTCTGTACTAGAGTCTACTTTTTTTTTTTTTTTAAGCAACAGCTGATTGTTGATCACGTAGAGTGGACTTCATTAATGGGGAGTTTTGGGTAAACCAAGTTAGAGGAAAGAACACTGCTTCTTGTTATTCAGGAGTGGAAATATGCTCAAGGGCCTTGCGTTTATCATTTTGGCCCGGTACAAAAGCTGCCTTAAAATGCAGTCAAACTTGTACAACGGCGGTCTTGTCTTTGGCGAGAGAAAGCAAAACATAGCAGCTTGGGGTTTATTACTATGTCCTTATGTTGTAAAATAATGTACGGTTTACTGCCATGAAGTCAACTTCTACATTTCTGCCTGTAAACCCTTCTGTAAACAATGACACATCAAATCAATACTAAAACAATGTTGAGGGCTGTAAATGCACTTTGACATTATTTCATGGCTACATCCTATTTGAGTCATAGGCCTCGGTAGCCTTGCTGACGTGTTGTGTTAAGCAGAGTTGTGCTTAATTCTTGTTGAATTTTGATTGGTTTTGACTTTTTGTTTGGGGGTTGATACCTCGCATTGTTTGGGCTTGAACATCTAACAGTTGTATTAGAAGGGGGTGGATGCTCAGGGACTGTAGGTGGCTGTCCGTGTGGGTGTTTGAGTAAGAAAGACAGAGGAGAACAAATCATTTAAAAAGCACAGCCCCCGTTATTGACGCATCGTGCTGACAACATCATCATAGCTTTTACAGACTGAAGTCGGGAGGACTTTGAGTTAGGTGTCAGCCAGACTAAATCATAGGTGCATCCAATCTGATTTCTAATATCCACAACATTCTATATATAACACCACATAACTTGAAATTCATTCTAGATTCTGATAGTCAAAATTGTTGTTTACAGTTCTAGTTGTTATTTAGTTGTCTCTTTCTAGAATATTCTAGTAGTTCAATATATGTGCTATCCCTCCCTATGAGGAGGAAACTGAGGTCAGTGTGCTGTGGAGTGTATTATCAGTTGCCTTTATGCAGAGCTGGCTCTTTTTCCACACAATAATGTCATGCGGTGCCCCCAGAACCTTTCAGCTTGTAGACATGTTGTACACTGTTTTGTCTTACCTATTGGGTGTTGTTGTGTTAACCAGGCCAGAATGGTTTAGGCAAGTCCTGTCTAATAGAGAGATATTGTTAGAAATTGAAAACTGGTCAAGGTGTGCAAGATGTAACATATAAGGCCAGCAACTTCTATATTTAAAGGTTTAATAGACAAAGATATGCATATGAGAGTAACAGACCTGCTCCTCTGACAGCCTTTCTCAGACTTTCGGACCAGCAAGGCATGGCCTTCATCCCTTGGTGACCGCTTTGGTAAAAAAATAATTAACCGTTCCTTTTTCTTTATAAAAACACATTGTATTTCATTTATTTTTACTTTACACTAAATTGAATGAATTACATATTTACTTGACTTTCTTCATGGTTTGTCTGTGTCTCTCTCTGGGCTTTCTTCAGGGGCTGCCTGTCTATAATTGACAAAACAATACAAATATAACTTAGTCATTACACGATCACATTACCTGCGTTGTCAATAAAAACGATGTAACAACTGAATCTTTATAAACAAATAACAATCTTTCATTCTATTGATATGCATGCATATAATATTTTAGCAAAAAATAAAAAAGTTACCTTGTTCACGTAGGTATTTAGAACCTTTGCTATGAGACTCAAAATCGAGCTCCGGTGAATCCTGTTTCCATTGATCATGCTTGAGATGTTTCTACAACTTGATTGGTCGAAGGAATTGTCTGTAGAGCTCCGAGACAGGATTATGTCGAGGCACAGATCTGGGGAAGGGTACCCAAACATTTCTGCAGCATTGAAGGTCCCCAAAAACACAGTGGCCTCCATCATTCTTAAATGGAACAAGTTTGGAACCACCAAGTCTCTTCCTAGAGCTGGCTGCCCGGCCAAACTAAGCAAACAGGTGAGAAGGGCCTTTTTCAGGGAGGTGACCAAGAACCAGATGGCCACTGACAGAGCTCCAGAGTTCCTCTGCGGAGATGGGAGAACCTTCCAGAAGGACAACCGTCACTGCAGCACTCGACCAATTGGGCCTTTATGGTAGAGTGGCTAGACAGACAGCCACTCCTCATTAAACTCGTTGGCCTGAATGCCAAGCATCACGTCTGGAGGAAACCTGTCACCATGGTGGCAGTATGGTATCATGCTGCAGGGTTGTTTTTCAGCGGCAGGGACTGTGTGATGAGTCAGGATCGAGGGAAAGATGAATGGAACAGAGATCCGTGATGAAAAACCTGCTCGGGACCTCCGACTGTTCACCTTCCAACAGGACAACGACCCTAAGCACACAGCCAAGACAACACAGGAGTGGCTTTGGGACAAGTCTGAATGTCCACGAGTGGCCCAGCCAGAGCTCGGATTTGAACTTGATGAAACATCTCTGGGGAGACTTGAAAAAAGCTGTGCAGCGACGCTCCCCATCCAACCTGACCGAGCTTGAGAGGGTCTGCAGAGAAGATTGGGAGAAACTCCCCAAATACAGGTGTGCCAAGCTTGTATCATCCAGGAAGAGTTGAGGCTGTAATCGCTGCCAAAGGTGCTTCAACAAAGTCCTGCTCAGTCTGAATACTTATGCAAATGTTATTTCCATTTGTAACATTTTTTATATCCTGTTTGTGCTTTGTAATTATAGGGTATTGTGTGTAGATTGAGGGGGGGACTATATAATCAAATCAATATACACTGCTCAAAACACATCCTAGATCTGAATGAATGAAATATTCTTATTAAATACACTGCTCAAAAAAGTAAAGGGAACACTTAAACAACACAATGTAACTCCAAGTGAATCACACTTCTGTGAAATCAAACTGTCCACTTAGGAAGCAACACTGATTGACAATACATTTCACATGCTGTTGTGCAAATGGAATAGAGAACAGGTGAAAATTATAGGCAATTAGCAAGACAACCCCAATAAAGGAGTGGTTCTGCAGGTGGTGACTACAGACCACTTCTCATTTCCTATGCTTCCTGGCTGATGTTTTGGTCACTTTTGAATGCTGGCGGTGCTTTCACTCTAGTGGTAGCATGAGACGGAGTCTACAACCCACACAAGTGGCTCAGGTAGTGCAGCTCATCCAGGATGGGACATCAATGTGAGCTGTGGCAAGAAGGTTTGCTGTGTCTGTCAGCGTAGTGTCCAGAGCATGGAGGTGCTACTAGGAGACAGGCCAGTACATCAGGAGACGTGGAGGAGGCCGTAGGAGGGCAACAACCCAGCAGCAGGACCGCTACGTCCGCCTTTGTGCAAGGAGGAGCAGGAGGAGCACTGCCAGAGCCCTGCAAAATGACCTCCAGCAGGCCACAAATGTGCATGTGTCTGCTCACAGTCAGAAACAGACTCCATGAGGGTGGTATGAGGGCCCGACGTCCACAGGTGGGGGTTGTGCTTACAGCCCAACACCGTGCAGGACGTTTGGCATTTGCCAGAGAACACCAAGATTGGCAAATTCGCCACTGGCGCCCTGTGCTCTTCACAGATGAAAGCAGGTTCACACTGAGCACTGTGGTCCCCACCTGCAGAACCACTCCTTTATTGGGGGTGTCTTGCTGATTGCCTATAATTTTCACCTGTTGTCTATTCCATTTGCACAACAGCATGTGAAATGTATTGTCAATCAGTGTTGCTTCCTAAGTGGACAGTTTGATTTCACAGAAGTGTGATTGACTTGGAGTTACATTGTGTTGTTTAAGTGTTCCCTTTATTTTTTTGAGCAGTGTATAATATATTGATATCTATTTTAGAATAAGGCTTTAACTTATTAACAAGGTGGAAAAAGTCAAGGTGTCTGAATACTTCCCGAATGCGCTGTATCCTGTCTTCAACCTAGACTGCAGTATGCATAGTTCAGCCCATTGGGCAAATAGGCCTATGGCAATTATTTATTTAATTGAATTATTCTGCGTACCGGCAAGCATTCCTCCACAGACCGGCACCGGTCCATGGACCAGGGTTTGAGAAAGGCTGCTCTAAGAAGTCAGCAGCAAATCTCTCTCCCTCCAGGGCAGACCTAAATACTAATCTGATCATTGTCTCATCCTGCCCTGGGTCACAACATTATATCAAGGCTGAGACCTAGTGGTTCAGTAGACTATACATTTGACACCAATGGCTGATTCTTATGGCTCAAGGGCCGGGATATCAGTTACTAAGACCTGCTTTATGGTGAGCTCTGCACTTTGAGAGGGTACCTGGAGGCCAAATTCCAATTGGGAATAATCATCATCATAATATCGTTCTTAACAATATGACAACTTATGTTAGCCAACCGTCTCACCACTTAGACTGCATGTATCACTCAGTGCTCTCCTCCTGAATGTGGATTGTTTTTTTTAGCTGTTTGGCACCTAGATCAATTTAATTCAGGTTTGTTACATTAAAAATGTATGTGACAATCACACTGTAGGCCTACCTGTAACTCCTCTTTCTCCCTCTCCTTTCCCTCCATTACCCTCATTTCCCTGTCTTCCATTTCTGTTCCCTTTCTTTCTCTGAACTCTCCATCTTGCTCCCCATCTTTCCACATTACCCCTCTCCTTCTATCCCACTCTCCAGCGGTGGGGAAGGCTCCAACAGAGCAGGCACTCGGCGTTTGTCGCGGCAGAACAGCGAGGGTGGAACAGTGGTGCCAGTGGGCGAGCCCAGGGAGCACACCATCGACTGCGGTGACATTGTGTGGGGCCTGGCCTTCGGCTCGTCAGTGCCAGAGAAGCAGAGTCGCTGCGTCAACATCGAGTGGCACCGTTTCAAGTTCGGTCAGGACCAGCTGCTGCTTGCCACGGGCCTCAACAACGGACGCATCAAGATCTGGGATGTCTATACTGGTGAGAACCTGATTCAACATAAACATCACAATCAGCTGTACTCTTCTGTTTTCACAGTGCATACTTTCTAGTTCCATGTACCAATGCAAGTTCTAGAATCAGCATGCCTGTTCTCAGTAGAGGAAGTTGAAGCCTCATAGGTGGGTTTTATCGGACCAACTTTCTCCACACAAATCCTGGACTATGTTTTCATTCCAGGAAGTCCACCTCGTCCTTTCTCGTCACTTTCTCACAGATCTTATATTTGAAAGCAGCACGGCCAAAATTAGGTGTGGCTGTTTACACCTATGTGAAGGGGAGAGGACATATTATCTCTTGCCTGGAGCTCAACTGGTGCTAGCTCGCCAGTCGTGTCCTAAATGGAATTAAGGGTTTTATAATATCACTGGCTGTGCTGTGTTTCCCCTAGTATTCTTTACAGCAGCAGTGTTGGGGGAGTCGGGCACTCCTGTGATATTTTTTCCTGTAGAATGACTTAGGTCACTGCTGGTGACTTTTTAAAATGACATTGTACTCCAAAATGATTGAAAATTCAATTATGTTGTCAGGATCTGAAATATCATTTCGCCTTCAAAAGCATTAGAACCTAGAACCTACAATGGGGCAAAAAAGTATTTAGTCAGCCACCAATTGTGCAAGTTCTCACATTAAAAAGATGAGAGAGGCCTGTAATGTTCATCATAGGTACACTTCAACTATGACAGACAAAATGAGAGAAAAAAATCCAGAAAATCACCTTGTAGGATTTTTAATGAATTTATTTGCAAATTATGGTGGAAAATAAGTATTTGTTCAATAACAAAAGTTCCCTTTGTTGGCAATGACAGAGGTCAAATGTTTTCTGTAAGTCTTCACAAGGTTTTCACACACTGTTGCTGGTATTTTGGCCCATTCCTCCATGCAGATCTCCTCTAGAGCAGTGATGTTTTGGGGCTGTTGCTGGGCAACACGGACTTTCAACTCAATGAGTTTTTACCAAAAAGTTCTATTTTGGTTTCATCTGACCATATGACGTTCTCCCAATCTTCTTCTGGATCATCCAAATGCTCTCTAGCAAACTTCAGACGGTCCTGGATATGTACTGGCTTAAGCAGGGGGACATGTCTGGCACTGCAGGATTTGACTCCCTGGCGGCGTAGTGTGTTACTGATGGTAGGCTTTGTTACTTTGGTCCCAGCTCTCTGCAGGTCATTCACTAGGTCCCCCCGTGTGGTTCTGGGATTTTTGCTCACCGTTCTTGTGATCATTTTGACCCCACGGGGTGAGATCTTGCGTGGAGCCCCAGATCGAGGGAGATTATCAGTGGTCTTGTATGTCTTCCAATTCCTAATAATTGCTCCCACAGTTGATTTCTTCAAACCAAGCTGCTTACCTATTGCAGATTCAGTCTTCCCAGCCTGGTGCAGGTCTACAATTTAGTTTCTGGTGTCCTTTGACAGCTCTTTGGTCTTGGCCATAGTGGAGTTTGGAGTGTGACTGTTTGAGGTTGTGGACAGGTGTCTTTTATACTGATGACAAGTTCATACAGGTGCTATTAATACAGGTAACGAGTGGAGGTCAGAGGAGCCTCTTAAAGAAGAAGTTACAGGTCTTGCTTGTTTGTAGGTGACCAAATACTTATTTTCCCACCATAATTTGCAAATAAATCCATTAAACATCCTACAACGTGATTTTTCTTCTCATTTTGTCTGTCATAGTTGGAGTGTACCTATGATGAAAATTACAGGCCTTTCATCTTTTTAAGTGGGAGAACTTGCACAATTGGTGGCTGACTAAATACTTTTTTTGCCCCACTGTATTTGCGCAACTGAGCGGCGTAGTGGCTTTAAATAAATATTTCCCTAATTGGAATACCCCCAAAAGACTTTGAATGCATTAAATGCTATAAATATACTTTGTAACTTGTCACTCCGGGGTTTTTTCTTTATCAAAATTGGGCTTATTATTTAGAGGCCCCCTTTTTGGCCACAGATGTTTTTGATGTTTTTAAGGGCATTTCATGCAATTATACACATTTTGTCATGGGCAGAGAGGAAATTTGATAAAGAAAAGGCTACTTTTCTGCATTTCTACACCCATTGAGCTGAGAAAAAAATGGCAGTTTTAAAGCTACTTTCCTGCAATTCTTCATGTTTTGCTCTGATTTATGTTGTGTTCTTATGCTATCTGAGTGACTCAAACATAACAGTCAGTGGGGCTCCCATGCCATGATATGTATTTTTATTTGGGTGATTCTAGGTTCTCAAAGATGATATTATTTTGATCCATGATTTCTTTTCTCCATAATTTCTGGAGTGGTCGGCAGCGATTTAAATGAATATGGGGGAACCGCTGGGGATCATACGCATGATTGCTGTTACATCAACCCGTTGCACAGATGCAGGATTTTTGGTAATCTTTTAAGCAGCCTGTCATTAAAGAGAGTAGATGTAACCCTATCCCAGTAGGGTTACCTAAGCCTTCCTGATGCACACAGGGCTATAAAATGAGTTTTATTCTAATAGAACAGCCAAGAGAATGCTCATTGTTCTGTTCCAGATGGGAAACCAGGTTGCCATTGCCTTCTACCCATCACGTCATCTACACACCCACTTCTAGCTGGCATCCTGTTTTATGGTCTGTGTGTTGCAGACAGTCAGTGGGTTATATAACGTGTTGACGTTTGTTTTAGCCCTGCTGGTTGTTTGCTTGCGCCTCCTGTCCTGCTCCCAGGTTGTTTTTTTTTTACTGACAAACCTGATTGATGATGTTTGACCACGGACTCTCTCTTGCTGCTGCCAACACAGTGCTGACGTCCCAACCCTGCCAGGCTCCCTGCTCTCTTAGTTCTCTCTCTCTCTCTCACACACCTACATACATTTTCAAAGGCAGGTTTAAAGGGCCCTGTATCTACCAGAAACACTATGTTAATGCCTACGTATGTACAAAGGACAAATAGAAATCCCTAGTCAAAGTATTTGGCCAACTTCTGTGTGGATAAATAGTAATCTCCACAGAGTATGACTTGATTGGTGGGAGGGTGTGTACTGGGATACAATGACAGCCAATGATTTACAGTTAACCGCTAGCTGTGCTGTGTTGCAATTGGGTGGAGATATAGTTGTCAGGGGTTGGTCCCAGAGCCATGTAGCCATTTTCTGCTGTGCTGATGAGCGTCTGTGTCTGGCCTACTGTGGTCTGGTGCGAGTCATGACTATAAAAATAAAAGATGGATAGATTATACTTTTTTTTTTTTTAGGAATGTCCCAACTCACACCAGACAACAGTAGCCCAGGATTTAATAGTTTGTGTTTTCCCCTCTGGCCCACTATGGAGGACAGGAAACAAAGCCTAGAGACTATAGACAGTCAGGGGATAAAGTGAACTGGAGATCTTGATTGATGTCAGAATGTCACACTTACAAAGGTTTTTCTTCGATTAAAAAAAAATATATATATATATATATCTCCAAACCCCACTACCCCTCCCCAATTGGAGTAAACTAATCAAAACAATTAGGGTGTTATATTGTTGGCAGACTATTTGAGAATAACTACTGTAATTGAGTCCCATCCTCCCCTCAATGTAACCAGTGTTGGGACTGCGTATCAGGAAGCAACAAATTGCCGGGATTAAGTCTGGATTACTTTGATTGCACTTATTCTATGTCAGTCTACCCAGAGGGTATCCCATGCCACTCTGACTGTCAACACCAGGCCCAGCCTTTAAAATAGAGCTCTCCAAGGCTCTACCTCATCAGATTGAGAGAAGAAAGCCCAGTCGGTGGATCTAGTAGTTACATGGAGATTTCATTTGTGACTGCCCTCTTTCTTTCCCTCTCTTAAATTCTGTATTTTCTCTACTCAATCTCTCTATATATTTTTTTATATATAAATTCTGTGCCTCTATATAAACTGACAGCGCCCTCGTTACTTTGCACATGGGTGAGGAACCCACACTTATCTAATTTAGTTTTATTATTAACTCTGGGGTTGTTTGCCTTTACAGGAAAGCTGTTGCTCAATCTCATGGACCATACAGATATAGTGCGAGACCTGACTTTCGCCCCTGACGGCAGCCTCATGCTGGTATCGGCATCCAGAGACAAAACCCTGAGGGTCTGGGACCTGAAAGATGACGGTAAGAATCCTGAGGAACAGCTTTTGATTTAGCTTGACTCAGTTTTATTATCTTGGAACTGAAACAGTTTTTCAGGGTTATTTACATAGCCTTGTACAGCTGTGCCAGCAAGCCACACTGATACATGCAAATGACGTTTTTGAGTGTCGAGCTAATACACATCCACAAACATTAAGCTAAAGAAGTAGGTAGCATGTGATGAGTTGCCTTTGTTCCAGTGGAATTTGCTACTGCTGCTGGCGGTTCCACCTTGAAAGGCCCCACACCCCCTGCATGCATTCTAGGCTCACATGAACAGAGAATAATGACACATTTGGCCCAGGTCCAAGAGTAGGCTATTCTTTTCTTCTGATATAGACTACATTTTCTTATGTTTCTTTACTTTTCTTTTTGTCTAAAATAATGTATTTATTGTGATGTAGGCTATATTACATGGATTTATTGTGATGTAGGCTATATTACATGGATTTATTGTGATGTAGGCTATATTACATGGATTTATTGTGATGGTGTAGGCTATATTACATGTATTTATTGTGATGTAGGCTATATTACATGGATTTATTGTGATGTAGGCTATATTACATGGATTTATTGTGATGGTGTAGGCTATATTACATGTATTTATTGTGATGTAGGCTATATTACATGGATTTATTGTGATGTAGGCTATATTACATGGATTTATTGTGATGATGTAGGCTATATTACATGGATTTATTGTGATGGTGTAGGCTATATTACATGGATTTATTGTGATGGTGTAGGCTATATTACATGTATTTATTGTGATGGTGTAGGCTATATTACATGGATTTATTGTGATGTAGGCTATATTACATGGATTTATTGTGATGGTGTAGGCTATATTACATGTATTTATTGTGATGGTGTAGGCTATATTACATGGATTTATTGTGATGGTGTAGGCTATATTACATGGATTTATTGTGATGGTGTAGGCTATATTACATGTATTTATTGTGATGGTGTAGGCTATATTACATGGATTTATTGTGATGTAGGCTATATTACATGGATTTATTGTGATGGTGTAGGCTATATTACATGTATTTATTGTGATGGTGTAGGCTATATTACATGGATTTATTGTGATGGTGTAGGCTATATTACATGTATTTATTGTGAAGGTGTAGGCTATATTACATGGATTTATTGTGGTGTAGGCTATATTACATGGATTTATTGTGATGGTGTAGGCTATATTACATGTATTTATTGTGAAGGTGTAGGCTATATTACATGGATTTATTGTGGTGTAGGCTATATTACATGGATTTATTGTGATGGTGTAGGCTATATTACATGTATTTATTGTGAAGGTGTAGACTATATTACATGGATTTATTGTGGTGTAGGCTATATTACATGGATTTATTGTGATGGTGTAGGCTATATTACATGTATTTATTGTGATGGTGTAGGCTATATTACATGGATTTATTGTGATGGTGTAGGCTATATTACATGTATTTATTGTGATGGTGTAGGCTATATTACATGTATTTATTGTGATGTAGGCTATATTACATGTATTTATTGTGATGGTGTAGGCTATATTACATGTATTTATTGTGATGGTGTAGGCTATATTACATGGATTTATTGTGATGGTGTAGGCTATATTACATGGATTTATTGTGATGGTGTAGACTATATTAAAAGGATTTATTGGCCTTTTAAAATGTAGATGTTCCAAAGGTCTGCATCAGTGGCTTGTAGGCTGTGCATGGAAGTCAGGAGATTCTAAATGTGTGTTTTAATTAATGGTCAATTACCGCAGCACTGGCAGTTATTTGCTTGACATTCTCCACCTGACAGAATTTCATGACCACCACAGCCCTAGTTAAGCCTATTAATTAAAAAAGCCAAATTATCCCTATAGAAAATCCTTTTGCAGAAAATCCTGTAAACTTTGGAAACAACTCTGCTGATTTTGTTACTGTTACTTCATCACAATAATTTCTTAAGCAAATAATGAGTGTGTATTTTTCCATAAAGTACATGTCATAACCAGTGGTGATTCTGTGTTGTAGGTAACATGGTGAAAGTGTTGCGGAGTCATCAGAACTGGGTCTATTGCAGCGCATTCTCACCAGACTCCTCAGTCCTCTGCTCTGTTGGAGCCGGTAAATCGGTATGTACACCTGTTCCCCTTTCTCTCCTTTTTGAGAACTGCTACTCTGTGTGCTATTGCTTGTGTCTAGTTATGCTCAATGACCTACCAATGAAACACTCCCACCTTCCCCCGTCCCATCAACTGAGTCTTGACCGTTATGCTTGGTGTCATAGTTCAACAACCCTGGCTGGAGTTCGGTTTGGCTTTGTTTTGAAGTGTTACTATGTAGACTAAACAAATGATCACACATTTGTAATAGTTCCAGTATTTATTCTCGATCTACAATCTAAACAGTTCACTTGATGTTTTAGAGTGGGGGATACAGATTGCTATGCTTTATTTAATGACCCAAATGCAGACCCAAATCATTCAAAGAAATGTTCTATCAAAAAAAATTGGCTTCCCTTTTTGATACATTCTACATAAGGAGAAAATTAGATGGTTAAGTAGTGCTGTCCCCAAGATGGCTGCCCAGCCAGTGAGGGATCGGGCCTCTATGGCCTCAGTCACAGATACACTTTGCAACAACCACATCAACATGCTAGTAGTTAGTTACTATAGCCAGCTCCATCCTCCTTGTGCAGGGTGCAGCTAGATTGTTGTTAGGCTGTGTGTCCATAAGTGTCTTGCTTTCCCTGTCACAGGTGGCAGGTGTGTGAATGTTTTTGAAGGGAGGGAGCGCCGCGCTGACATAAAGCAGCCGGTGCAGGCCGCTGGCTGGTGGCACCAGTGCCACTACTACTGCCGGGCTGGGACGCACTGTGCCCCTGCCCAGGGGGCAGTCTTGCACCTACCTGACCGCAAGGTCTCCCATACGTAGGTGCTGCTGTCTCCATGTTTGTCTACCTCCGCTGTTGCAGTACCTCCTTTTATATCAGTTATGAAACTTTGATTGTAAATGGCAGTAAAGTAAAACCTTTCCCACCCACACAGTCCCTTACCCCTCTCCTTCACCTCCTACTCGCCCCTCTCTACCCCCTCCCCACACACACACACACACACACACACACACTTAAATAGAAACCCTACCTATTATAGCAGACCTTAACTGACATTTTGTTAGGTTTGTAGTGTTTTGCCAGTCTCGCCGACTGCCCACAGTCTAACTTGTATGAATTACGTTGTTTATTTGTCTCTCCATAATGAGGCTCTTAGCATCAGTTATTGTAGTTTGATAGCCTTAGTTCTCCCTCGTCCTTCTGACTTCTCTCCTGTGGCCCACATTTAAGGGCCAGTCAGCACACCCGTCTGTGTTGTGGCCGCACCGCTCCGTTTGTAATGGAGTTAGTGTGCAGGGGTCAGGTCATTGTTGGCGTAAATGAGAATTGAAAGGACTCTTTGTGGCTCCGCAGACTGCCTTCATCCCCATAAATGTCCGCCTTTGTCCCAAAATTAACATGGACAATGTTGGAGTCAAAAAAAACATGCTGTTAGTTATTGAATTCCCTGTTGCCTCATAATTGGCCAAAGGGCAGTATTTTCCTCTTTCGGCTCCCCCACGGATATGTCCCTATGTTTGATTAGCATTCACACGTTTTTCTGTTAAAACAGAGGGAGAGAACCATAGTGGGAGAGGAAGAACAGTCTCTCATAGTGTGACTGAACTTACACACACTCGCCTTAGCACTGAACCAATCCTCATCCAAAATACATTCGAACTGTACTCTGAATTGCTTGAACAGAAATGTTTAAAAAGAACTGAGCCTCACTAAAAAGATTACAGAAAACAAAAGAGGCAACTGTAACTGTCTGCCATTTCGGAGCAGATTTTCCTCATCCAGTCACTGGCAACTGTGTCTTCTAAACTGTAGAGTGGTGCAGCTTGCCTAAAATGCAGGCAGTAGCCTCATGACTTGGATTCCTTTCATTTCACACTAACGCTAGAGGAGGGCGTAGGAGAATATGAACTGAAGTAGCCCCCAGAAACCATTGACTTGATTGTGGAATGGCATTCATCTACTTTAACGGACATGTTGCACCTTTGCTCAAGTGCAATGTTTGCAGAACTCCTTGTTATGTTTTGAATAGGCCTATACAATCTGGTTTTGGTTCTAAAAATTACAAATAAATTCAACGTCACTGTTAAAGCCTCCTGTAGAATTTAAATTGAATTAGATCTGTTCTGATGAATTGAAAGTTTTAACAAACGACAAGGCATGTTGCTCTTGAGCAGGCACTACATTTCGCTGGAGCAAAGAATCGTTCAAACCCATGTGGCTGACTGTTGAAAACTGTGTGCAGATGTTGCAAATATGTGTCCAAAGGCGTCACCCTTTTGGCCATCAAATGTTTTTTTCTCTTGCAGTATGTCTCTTCGTAGGCTTCCGCCGGAGGTGCGAGTCTTTTGTAATCACAGTGAACTAGAACTCTGAAAGGGGAAACCAGTGGAGTAACATTATGTTACCTAAAGTTACTACTTGTTTTATTTTCTCATTTTTCTGTAGACCTAAATGTTAGTATTAAGAAAACATTGTAATTAGATATCAATATGTTTAAATGCTAGCCTAGGTCATAGAAATTATAATTTATATGGAGCACAATTTTAGCAGCTATGTTAAGAAACCAGATGTGCAGTGACATGCATTTTGTAACATAACATGGAATTGCTGCTTGACTGGCATGAGATTTATTTTGTGCATCGTTTGGTCTGTAGTTCAAGACATAAGCCATAAAATGACACTGAGCATACAATGATTTTTCTGTTTATTTCTTGCTTTATTTTTTCTTGGCTTAATTTAATTACTTGTAATATAGATTGTCTGTTTTTACATTTTATGCTAGTAGCTTTTAAATGCTTGTCCCTGCATAGTGTTATTCCGTGGGCTCTAACATGGACCTCTTCCTTCTGTAGGTATTCCTTTGGGATATGGATAAATATTCCCTGATCCGGAAGCTGGAGGGTCACCATAACGACGTGGTGTCCTGTGAGTTCTCTCCCGACGGAGCCTTGCTCGCCACCGCCTCCTACGACACCCGTGTCATCATCTGGGACCCCCACATGGGCACTGTGCTGCTTGAGCTAGCGTAAGACAAACCAGGAACTAAGGCAAAGCAAAGACACGATGTTAAGGCCTTTTTATGTCAGTTTTTTTTCTCTCCTTCAGGCACCTCTTCCCCTCCCCCTCGCCCATCTTTGCTGGAGGGGCCAACGATCGCTGGGTACGCTCTGTAGCGTTCTGTCACGACGGGCGTCACATTGCCAGCATCACTGACGACCGGTAAAGAACAACACCTGAGGCCCGTGTCTGGCGCATCGGAAGGTTCCTAGAAAGAAAAGCTCTGCTTTAAAAATGGTTGAGATTCTTATAGCTAATGTCCACTTGTTCCTCTCTCTAAGGCATTCTCTTCTACCTCAGGTGTAGAGCATGTGCTGGTGTATATTTGTGTTGACCATAGTTGCTTCACCACACCCTTTTGCACTGTCACACTTCAGTGTACACAGTAAACTGCATGCTCTCTGTCTCTGCTGATGAAAAAGTGTTTGCTGCAGTAGCAGAGCGCTGTGAAGCAGAGAGCGAGCGAGAGAGAGAGCGAGAGAGTCAAGTCTTAATGGGGTCTGAGTGAGAGCATATCTGTTGCAGCCAGGCAGGGCCCCCTTTGCGAATTGGTCACATGACCCT
The DNA here is from genome assembly GCF_045791955.1 of Oncorhynchus clarkii lewisi. Classification (NCBI taxonomy): domain Eukaryota; kingdom Metazoa; phylum Chordata; class Actinopteri; order Salmoniformes; family Salmonidae; genus Oncorhynchus; species Oncorhynchus clarkii. Next base: position 26,417,674 of record NC_092173.1, on the reverse strand, counting down.
CACATGACAGCCATTAATCAACCGCTGATGCTTTTTCTCCTTAGCCCCGCCCTTCCCTTCATTGGTTAGGCTGCTAAGTGTTTACCATTGAGAAGGCAGTGCTAGAGGGAGAGGAGGAACGAGCCTGACAAAATGGCGGACACAATTTTTGTTGTTGCTCCCACGATGAGATTTTCAGATAGGATGAGGAGAAAACATTTGAAGTTTTATTGAATAGCGAAAATAAATGGCTTCTTTGATTTAGAATTGACTTCACCCTTTTTTACTTTGAAAATAGAAAACCACTGAAGTGGAACAATCTGAATGAATCCTACAGTTCAATGTTCACATGGTTGTCGTGTGTTTTTATGCTGTATTTCAGCCAGCTTGTTTAGGCCCTAGTGCAGTTCCCATGTGTTCTGTCTGACCGGCGCCCCTCTTTATTTTCTCTCTCTCTCTCTCTCCCACACACCCGCTAACCCCTCCCCATACACACACCCGCTAACCCCTCCCCATACACACACCCGCTAACCCCCCCCCATACACACACCCGCTAAACCCCTCCCCATACACACACCCGCTAACCCCCCCCATACACACACCCGCTAACCCCCCCATACACACACCCACCCGCTAACCCCCCCATACACACACCCGCTAACCCCCCCCCCCCTACACCCGCTAACCCCCCCATACACACACCCACCCACTAACCCCCCCCATACACACACCCACTAACCCCCCCATACACACACCCACCCGCTAACCCCCCCATACACACACCCACCCGCTAACCCCCCCCCCATACACACACCCACCCGCTAACCCCCCCCCCCCCATACACACACCCACCCGCTAACCCCCCCATACACACACCCACCCGCTAACCCCCCCCCCCCCCATACACACACACACACCCGCTAACCCCCCCATACACACCCACCCGCTAACCCCCCCCATACACACACCCACCCGCTAACCCCCCATACACACACCCACCCGCTAATCACCCCCTACACACACCCACCCGCTAACCCCCCATACACACACCCACCCGCTAACCCCCCCCCCCCCCCATACACACATACCCCCTAACCCCTCCACCCCCCCCCATACACACACCCGCTAACTCGGTCTGTCCCTCCCTCTCTCCCCAGAATGGTGCGTTTCTGGACAATTGACGAGACGTCTCCCCAGGCCATCGCCCCCCTCACTAACGGCCTCTGCTGTGCGTTCTCTACTGACGGGAGTTTCCTAGCAGCTGGGTGAGGCACACACACACTCCTACACACTTACCTACACTTCCCTGCCACACACACACACACCTCTCCACACACACCCATACCTCAGTCCGTTTACATACTGGGGGGGATTAATCCTGTTTGAATCGCACAAACCCCAGTCTTTAGGCAAGTGGCAGGTGATCAATCAAGACTTCATGTGCTGCCAAAAACAGGTCTTCCAGCTTTTTATTTGCATGCTGTAGGAAGGGCAGCGGCCCCTATATGTTGGTGGTTAAACCCAGGCACTGGGGTCTCTTACAACATTGCTTCAACCAGTTGTGTAAGGTAGACTACAGCAACCTAGTACCTACCTTTTCAGTGCTGTTGTGAGGGATAGATCGACTTGGAAATAACTCTCTCTCTCTCTCAGGTCTCGAGACGGAAGCGTGCATTTCTGGGCGTGCCCAAAGAGCATTGCCAGCCTGCAGCACCTGTGTCGCATGGCACTACGACGGGTCATGTCCACCCAGCAGGTGCAGACGCTGCCCATCCCGCCCCGCATACGCTCCTACCTGTCTTACCAAGATCTGTAGCCCTCCACATTCACCCTCACTGCCCAACACTGCATGCTGGAAACCAATGAATATTAACTTCCTAGAAAAAACACCCAGGAAAAATACCAAAAAAATAACCGAAGAGGAAAAACTTGATTGACAAACTAACTGTTCTGTGACAAGACACATTTTTGGGTATTTATTTTTGTAGGTTTACTTCCGTGTGTGCGTGCCATGGCCCCCCCCAGGGAGCGTGGTTGAATGGTTAAGTTATTTCAGTGGCCTGTCTCTCAGCGTAAGATGGCCTTACCATATGTCACCTCTGGATAATTCTACATTATTCCTCCAATAGACTTTTTTGCTGCTGATAATTGGCCTGGTGGTGGTGGAATCAATATTGATGTGCTGTCTCTCAACCTTCTCCGACTTGGAAGCGGAGAAACCATGCAACTCCACTGACTTTACTGTAAGGACTACTAAGGTTGCAAAATTCTGGGAACTTTCAATAAATTCCCTGGTTATCCCAAAATCCAGTTTGGCGGAACTCTGGAATCCGGAGGGAATAAGGAGGAAATCCAGAATCCCCCAACCAGGATTTTGCAACTACTAACGACCGAGTGAGAGGATAGAGGGTTCGTCCCAATGCTGTGCATTATTTTCAGTGCTTCAGAGACGGGCATGAAGGGTCGAGAAGTACCAATGTGTGTGTGTGTAAGCGAGGGGAGTCGAACTCATTCTGCCACATGGGTCTTCGCCGAGGTCCGGAGGGCTGCAAGTACAATTAATTAGATTTCCTCTGTCAGAATGTGTTAAAAGTCCTCTTTCCATCGCTTTTGGAATTTTCGATTCTTCTTGACTGTCTAGCTTTCATTTCGATTGCCTTTTAGAAAGCTGGACAGAGTGAGGTTACACCGTATTGATTTGGTTTTGGTAATTTCAATATCAATTGAGATTGTTTTCCATTTAAAGCAAAAAGATAAATATAAAAGTTAATTTGAAAATGGTGTAAGTGAATGACTGTGCTGATAAGATTTGACCTTCTGCTGCAATGGGCTGCTGGATCCCTCCCTCAGTTTTCTGCTACCCTAGATCTCCTCAGGTCTTAACCCTTACTCCCTCGCTTGCCCAGGTGGTCAACGTGCTTTCCTTTCCACACATCCTGCCTCACTCACGCCCAGGAGGGCAAAGACTGCCTGTAGCCTACACTGTCTCATCTCTGTCTCAAAACAATAGCAACCCATGGTCTGACCTGTTTGGTTCTCATTTTTTACCTGGGGGGGGGGAAAAATCTGTATAGACAATGATTGTGTGTGTGTACTGTGTACAGTGGCTTGTGAAAGTATTTGCCCCCTTGGCATTTTTCCTATTTTGTTGCCTTACAACCTTGAATTAAAATGTATTTTTGGGGGCTTTACATTTGATTTACACAACATGCTTACCACTTTCAAGATGCTACATGTGTTTTATTGTGAAACAAACCAGCAATAAGACAAACAGAACTCGAGCGTGCATTACGCCCCCAAAGTCAATACTTTGTAGAGTCACCTTTTGCTGCAATTACAGCTGCACGTCTCTTGGGGTAGGTCTCTATAAGCGTGACACATCTAGCCACTGGGATTTTTGCCCATTTTCAAGGCAAAACTGCTCAAGCTCCTTCAAGTTGGATGGGTTCCACTGGTGTACAGCAATCTTTAAGTCATACCACCAATTCTCAATTAGATTGAGGTCTGGGCTTTGACAAAGCCATTCCAAGACATTTAAATGTTTCCTCTTAAACCACTGAAGTGTTGCTTAAGCCGTATGCTTAGGGTCATTATTCTCCTGGAAGGTGAACCTCTGTCCCAGTCTCAAATCTCTGGAAGACTGAAACATTTTCCCTCAAGAATTCTCCTGTATTTAGCGCCATCTGTCATTCCTTCAATTCTGACCAGTTTCCCAGTCCCCGCCGATGGAAAAACATCCCCACAGCATGATGCTGCCACCACCATGCTTCACTGTGGGGATAGGGTTCTCGGGGTGATGAGAGGTGTTGGGTTTGCGCCAGACATAGCATTTTCCTTGGTGGCCAAAAAGCTCAATTTTAGTCTCATCTGACCAGAGTTCCTTCTTCCATTTATGTTTGGGGAGTCATGTCTTTTGGCGAACACCAATTGTGTTTGCTAATTTTTTTTCTTCAAGCAATGGCTTTTTTCTGGACACTCTTCCGTAAAGCCCAGCTCGGTGGAGTGTACGGCTTAAAGTGGTCCTAATGGACAGATACTCGCCGCTGTGGCGCTTTGCAGGGTCATCTTTGGTCTCCTTGTTTCATTTCTGATTAATGCTATCCTTGCCTGGTCTGTGAGTTTGAGGGCGGCCCTCTCTTGGCAGGTTTGTTGTGGTGCCATATTCTTTCCATAAAAAAAAAAAGGATTTAATGGTGCTCCGTGGGATGTTCAAAGTTTCGGATATTTTTTTCTTAGCCCAACCCTGATCTGTACTTCTCCACAACTTTGTCCCTGACCTGTTTGGAGAGTTCCTTGGTCTTCATGGTGCCACTTGCTTAGTGGTGTTGCAGACTGGGGCCTTTCAGAACAGGTGTGTGTGTACATATGCATACATGCATGCATGCACCTGTTCTGAAAGGCCCCAGAGTTTGCATCACCACTTAGATTGCACACAGGTGGACTTTATTTAACTAATTATGTGACTTCTGAAGGTAATTGGTTGCACCAGATCTTATTTAGGGGCTTCATAGCAAAGTGGGTGAATACATATTCACACACCACTTTCCTGTTTTCAATTCTTTTAGAATTTTTTGAAGTCATTTTTTTTTTACTTCACCAATTTCGACTCTTTTGTATGTCCATTACATGACATCCAAATAAAATCAATTCAAATTACAGGTTGTTATGCAACAAAATAGGAAAAAAGCCAAGGGGGATGAATACTTTTTGCAAGGCACTCTATATGTAGTACTAGTTAAAAGTTTGGACACCTCATTCAAGGTTTTTCTTTATTTTTAATATTTTCTACATTGTAGAATAATAGTGAAGACATCAACTAGGAAATAACACATGGTATCATGTAGTAACCAAATAAGTGTTAAACAAATCAAACTATAGTTTATATTTGAGATTCTTCAAATATAGCTTTGCACAATTGGCATTCTCTCAACCAGCTTCACCTGGAATGCTTTTCCAACAGTCTTGAAGGAGTTCCCACATGCTGAGCAGTTGTTGGCTGCTTTTCCTTCACTCTGCGGTCCAACTCATCCCAAACCATCTCAATTGGGTTGAGGTCGGGTGATTGTGGTGGCCAGGTCATCCGATGCAGCACTCCATCACTCTTGGTCAAATTGCCCTTACACAGCCTGGAGGTGTTTTGGGTCATTGTCCTGTTGAAAAACAAATGACAATCCCACTAAGTGCATACAAGATGGGATGGCGTTTCGCTGCAGAATGCTGTGGTAGCCATGCTGGTTAAGTGTGCCTTGAATTCTAAATAAATCACTGACAGTGTCAACAGACCATCACACCTCCTCCATGCTTTATGGTGGGAACTACATATGTGGAGATCATCCGTTCACCTACTCTGTGTCTCACAAAGACACGGCGGTTGGAACCAAAAAGCTCAAATTTGGACTCATCAGACCTAAGGACAGATTTCCACCGGTCTAATGTCCATTGCTCATGTTTCTTGGCCCAAGCAAGTCTCTTCTTATCGGTGTCCTTTTAGTGGTTTCTTTGCAGCAATTCGACCATAAAGGCATGATTCACGCAATCTCCTCTGAACAGTTGATGTTGAGATGTGTCTGTTACTTGAACTCGGTGAGGCATTTATTTGGGCTACCATTTCTGTGGCTGGTAACTCTAATGAACTTATCCTTTGCAGCAGAGGTAACTCTGGGTCTTCCTTTCCTGTGGCGGTCCTCATGAGAGCCAGTTTCATCATAGCTCTTGATGGTTTTTGCTACTGCACTTGAAGAAACTTTCAAGGTTCTTTAATTTTCCTGGATTGACTGACCTTCATGTCTTAAAGTAATGATGGACTGTCGTTTCTCTTTGCTTATTTGAGCTGTTATTGCCATAATATGGACTTGGTCTTTTACCAAATAGGGCCATCTTCTGTATAGCACCCCTACCTTGTCACAACACAACTGATTGGCTCAAACACATTAAGAAGGAAATTCCACAAATGACCTTTTAACAAGGCACACCTGTTAATTGAAAAGGTGAATACCTCATGAAGCTGGTGGAGAGAATGCCAAGAGTGTGCCAAGCTGTTTTCAAGGGTGGCTACTTTGAAGAATCTCAAAAAACACTTATTTGGTTACTACATGATTCCATATGTGTTATTTCATAGTTTTGATGTCTTCACTATTATTCTACAGTGTAGAAAATAGTAAAAATACATTAAAACCCTTGAATGAGTAGGTGTGTCCAAACTTTTGACTGGCTGTGTGTGTGTGTATATATCAGTATATGAACATATCAGAGGATGTAGTATGCTTTTTACCTATGTTTCTTTTTTATTCTTATGTTACTGTTGTAAACATTTTTTTCCCCCTGTACATTGTTTTCTCTCATTTTAATGTGAAGACCTGTATATGAATGAATGACACAATCTCTTATTGTAGAGACCGGGGTGTAGTCTGCTCCTTCAGAAGTGGTAAAACTGAGACGGTGAAGTGTGAATTTATAGTGTGCCCTAGGACTTACAGAAAAAGCCTTAAAGGCGGTTGCCATCTGTATTAATGACTGTCTGAAATCCATGTTCAGTACAAACCTCTCTTTTCTCCTGTGCTATGCTGCACAACTCTAAAGTGGAGTTCCTAAATGTAAGAAATAACCTATAGGGGAGAGCAATACAAGATAATCTTCTGAAAATAAGTAATCTTCACAGTTGCCATCTGTAGCATGGGATCTTTATTGATTGTGACAAGCCTTTGAAGCCTTACTGTTATATGCATGCATTTGATAGTAAATATTAAACTGGGTATTAAAATATAATTATTTTCAGACAATGTTGAGAAGGGCCAAATGAAAAAGTATTAATGTTCTACTTTTGGTATTTTGTCTATGTTGACCTAGATAGTGGATACAGGCCTGCCGTTAATCAATCTTGGCAATACGTTTTCTAAAGTCAATGGTGATGCCAAAGGTCTCTCTTTCTCGTTTTGTTGTCTGTTCTTGTCAGTCTGACTTTTCTCTCACATGGCTAAAACTTGAAACTCTTGTGCATCTGTGAATTTTATTTAATGTATTCTGATTTTATTTCTCCTCTTTTTAGTAAAGCTGTAAGGCTGTTGTCTTCAGTAACCGGTTGGGTTTGTGTGTTTAGTAAAGCCTTTGCTGATAGAGCTAGAGGAGGTGAATGAATCAAAAGCGCTGGGTTCTCACCAGTGTTGGGGAGTAGTAAACTAGATGTAGTTCAACTAGTAATTTAACTACATTTTGTAGTAGCTCGGCGCTAATATAATTCAAATCTAGGTAGTGTTTTCACTCGTGAATAAATGTTTTACCATGTAGTGGTGTAGCTAACTACTGGAACTACACACTACTTTTTTTTTGCAAAAATAAAATATGGATGTTGTCTATTTTTTTCGGCATCAGACCTGCCTAATTCTCACTTCAAATAATTGTTTTTAATAGGCTGTTAACCCGAAAGGCATCTGTCTTGTAATTTTATAGTCTTGACATTTCAGATTTACATATATATTTTTTATCAAAGTAGTTTGATGTAGTGAACTACTTTTTCAAAGTAACTAGTTAAGTAAACTACTTTAGTGTAGCTTAACTTGTTTCAGTGTGAAGTAATTGGTAGCTTGGTAAAATATATTTTCAGAGTAGTGTCCCCAACACTAGTTCTATTCCACTTTGGGAACACACTATTCGACAAGTGTGTTCCCAAAATGATTGAAAGGGTTTTGGTATCCTCCAACCATTGCAATGTTAAAGAAGCTCCAATCAATGTTGAACATATTGAAATTAATGTAGTTTCTCTTTTTTCTGGTCTGTTTCATGTATGTCATTTTTGCATTTATAGTTTGAATAAAATATATTTTTGAGAAACAGAATAAGCCATCCAAGTCTTCTGTATTGCTGTTTTTAAGTTTTTATTTAAATGACCAGGCACATTATCCTGGAACCCACAAGGTAAAAAGGGAACCTGAGAAACACTTAGGGGGAGCACCAAGTAAAAACTATATCTATACATTCAATGACTTGTTCAGCTACAAATCTGTGTCTATTTACTGAGGCTACCAGACCGCCCTTTTCATTATTTTGTCTACGACATGTCAGCCTATGTCATTGTAAAATCGTGACCTTGTAGCAGTCATAAGGGCAGAAATCAGAAGAAGGAAATGCAGGGTGGCTGCTCAGTGTAGATTTATATACAGGTCTTGGTGGTCCAATGGTGGAAGCGCCATATCATACATAATATACAATTAGATGTACCAAATATACACCGGCAATAGCCCAAAAGAACAGGTTAACCCTGATACAATCTGAACAGACACTGGTAGAGGGAAAAACTGTACACCCCCCCATTATGTAGGCCTACATAATATAAGGGCTTGGCCCCCTGGACCATACAATTACCCAGTTGGCAATTCAAACCAATAAACTGGTTCTACTGCGTAAAAGGCAATTTACACGTTTATTGTCCGTCTTAACCAGACTTAATGATTATTCATGACGTTTCAACACCATGCATACGTCGATTAAGAGAAAATGATTGTTCAAACTCCACGTAGGCCACGTAGTTTACTGCTATGCGGATTGAGGCGTGCGCGCTCCCTATTACGCACAACAAAAATGACAGAGACGTAAGATTTATGCCGCGTTCAAACAACTGGGAACTAGGAAGAATACGAGGTCAGATTTTGCCTTCACTGATCTGCAAGTCGAAAAGTCGGAGCTCTAGAAAGAGGCCCGAGATTAAATTCGGAGTTCAAATCGATTTTCCCCAGTCTGAACTTTCCCCAGTCTGTTTTTTTCCCCCCGAGTTCCCAGTTGTTTTGAACGCTTGGAAGTCAGATATTTCCGAGTTCTAAGTTGTCTTGAACGCGGTAATTAAATAAACAGAACTTCTACCTTCTACTTTCTACCTTCAGAACTTCTACGAATGTTCATGCGCACTATAAACATCGAGCCCACTCAGAGCAGGGTAATAAATGGTTGGCTATCAAATAAAAATGTATCGTAGGCCTATCAAACATGAAACAAAAATGTCTACATGTTGCAATAAACAGTACGGGGATGGATTGATGAAACACCACCAATTATCAAAGTATTAGATGGAATTTAGATTTACCACATAGGGCCTATCCATTTAAACGTGTGATAGCAACAGCAAACAATTCACCAGACCTGTGTTGATTGACAGTTTGCTGGTCCAATCAGAGTGCCGAGTGTGCGTGTTTTGCAAGGGCCATACTGCGGCTACTGTCTCTGGCTGTGTGTAGAGTATTCCACGTTGACTCTGTGACAAAACATTACAAAACCTGGTCAGATAATTTCAAGTCATGTTATATAAGTATTCATACACATAGCTCATATAAACAAAGACATTCCGTCGTAAGAACACATACACCCAGCCACAAGACTGACCCCCTCTATTGGTCGGATGCTCAGGATAAGGCTCTGCTGTGCACCAATGGGGCTTCTGCTCTGGCTAGAGCAAGGCCCGCCTCCAACCCTCCGACCAGTCAAGAAGACCGAAACGACAAGACTCCACCTACTTTATTTTATGTATAAAAATGAATGTAACCGTTGTATAGGCCTCTTTTTCACCTGGCTCCTTGCCGAGTTATGTGAACTAGGTCCGTGCACGTAAAACTGCGGGACAAGATATCTCTGACTCATTAAAACTGTCTTTTGTTACAACTGAAATCCACTCTGTCCAACGTCCGTGATTTGGTCTCAACTCTCCAGTTTTTGAACACTAACAAACTTGGTAGCAGAGGATGGTTATTCTTGAATTCGATCTATTATAAGTTAGTGTGAGAGGACGAGACTGATCACGGCTAAAAAATCAGACGGAAGAGTGACTTCCCCAGCCATTCATCTTGCCTCAGGAAATCTGATCGGAGCGCTCTATATAAGGTGAGCAGAGCCCGTTATATCGAAATCTGCATATTGTATTATAGCCTAAACCAAATTTTGATCAGAAAGTACTGGGCGTGAGTATGAATCGGTGCCCAAATTTTTACATAAGAACCTAAGACATTGATCGGGGAGATCTTGTTTTGCTCGTTTTTATTTTTTATTTGTATTTTTATTTTTTATCAATTGGCCTATTATGAGATCGAATAAGTATGCACGTAAAAGATCCTATTAAATAAGTGCTTACTGTTTAATTGGTTGTGTTTAGAGGTGTAGTATGCATGTAAAAGTTCCTATTGAATAAGTTCTAAACTGTTTAATTGGTTGTGTTTAGAGGTGTAGTTAATTAATAGATCGACTGAATCTGCATGTAAAAGATCCTATTGAATAAGTTGTAAACTGTTTAATTGGTTATGTTAGAGGTGTAGTCGAATAGATATAGGATATGCAAGTTTGGCCTTCCACAAGACAGAGATCGGGAATGATGTGGCTATTGCACATCAAACAATAAACATAATATGAACCAGAGTTGACATTCCTTATTTTGGAGATGGGGGAAATTAAATTGAAAGAAACGTTTGTCGCGGAGTAGGTTGGGATACGTAACTGGGCTATTAGGCACACGTGCTGGTAGACAAAGCCACCTTAGTATCGAATGGCCGTGCAACTTTGATTGACAGCAGCCGGGCTGGAATACTGATTTTCGTTTTTTTCATTCCTGTTGATATTGCCTAAAGTTTAAAATAATTCTGACAATTGCTATAGAATCGCTGGAATTTACTGATATAAGTTCATAAAGGAACTTACTGAATTGTTTCTAGAAAGTATTTAAATAAGCCGCCGAGCTTAGTACAGACTTTGTTTGACAGACGCTAAAAGCTACACACTGATTTTTGGGTTTTTCTATTCTATCCATATTTCCTAAAGATATATAATTATTCTGACAATTGCTATAGAATCGCTCGAATTTACTGATATAAGTTCATAAAGGAATTTACCGAATTGTTTACAGAAAGTATTTAAATAATTCACTGAACAACTCTTAGTTGTCTAGAAATTCTATCTATATTTCCTAAAGAGCTAGAATTACTCTGAAAATTGTTATAGAATCGCATATATTCACTGATATATTGTTCCAAAAGGAAATCGCCGAATCATTTTTAGAAAATACCTAAACGAATCGCTGAACAAATTCAAATAAAATACCGGAGAAACAGACACGTGGCGGGCGTCACATACTGATAACCCCCTTTGTATGCGAGGGTGGGGGTAGAAGAGATAAGCCATTGCCAGTACAGCAGTATATCTAAGCATACAACGATAGAAATAAACACCACATAGTAAGGATTGAATATACCTAAATAACGCATTATACACATTATCAGACGAACTAGATAAAATGTCTGCAGCTACCACGCCCAAACTAAAATTCAATGAATATTTAGATCAGAGTATGATTGATAGAGCGGGAGGTAAAGAACAGTATGGGAAAGTGGAGAAAGTGTGGAAAGGATTACGGATAAGATGGACACAAGCAGGTTATTTTAGCGGAGGACCACCTACAGGGGGGAAACTCCAAGATATGCAGACAGAATTAGAGGACGCAGTAGAGCATGCAAAAGCGAGTGAGGCGGAGAGAAACAAGATACACAGGTTCAAAAAAGTAGGTACAAGAGTGAGAGAGAGAGCGGAGGGGGAGCTCAAGATAGGTACATGGGCCATACAGGAGAGTAGGAGGGTACTACCAAAAAACACACCAGACATGATGTGCGTGGCTATTGTGGCGTCGGGGGATGTTAAAGCTCCGCCTGAGAACTTGCCCACGGCTCCCCCTGTGGCCGTTTCTCCCTCACTATATCCACAATTGACAATGGAGGCAGTTCAGCCCCCGCCATACTCAAAGGGACAAAATCACCGGAGCCCGTCACACAACCCATTCCTGCCCAGGGCACCTCCCACAATACAGGCTCCAGTTCTGAGAATAGACCAAGGGGAGTTAAAAGGGGAAATTACCCTGGGGATAACGGCTGGCCATATGGTATGTGAACAGTTCGAAACTGGGATTCCAGGAGCAGGAGACCTCCCCCAGGAACGGCGGCCGCAATGCTCCTCTGTGAACTCTCTCACCTCTGAAACCAGAGGACACCTACAAACAAGATTAGATTCAAACCACTTCTATCAGACGGATAGGGAGGACTGTCATCAGAACATGGATATCGAAAACGAAGAAGAAATTGACATGGTGCTCACCCCAGCTCCGATGGGAGCTCCAAACGTGACTAAGATGCAGGAGCTGCTGAAATCATCAATAGCTCGAGCTAAGGAACTCAGGGAGCTAATAGCTAACCAAGATAACAACAGAGAGGGAGCCTACCGTGTGGAAGGCATAATGAGAGGAACAGTAACCAAAGTTACCGAATCAATGGGGTCCGAAACACTCCGTCGGTCCTCCAGAATTGCTGATAGAAGAGAGCGAGAGCAGGAGATGGCAGGACAGTACCCCCTGCGACCGACACCAGGTGATGCACACACTGTGGAGTACCAGCCCTGGAAAATGACTGATTTAACAACACTGATGGGACAGATGCCTAGCCTACATGGAGGAGCTTCAGCGTGGCTACTTCAACTGCAGACACTTACGTCAGGCCTGCAACTCTGCCTAGGAGACATGAAAGCACTTCTAGCAAGAGCCACCGACCACGGAACCATGGAGGCCCTCATGACAGCAGCTGACCTTGGATGGCGGGCCCCAACACTGCCCATAGACCACTTCCGTACCAGATTATCGGAAGTTCTACGGAGAGCATACCCTACAGAAAGAAACCATGCCACCTTATCCTCCTTTACAATCAACCCAGGTGAGCAACCTGCAGCATACCTGGACAGGGCTAAGACCACATGGAGATCGGTCCACGAAGAACCATTCGATCACACTGATACCACACTCAGCATGTGGAAGGAAATGGTGGTCAACGGGTGTCCCGGAGATGTTAAAACCAAACTCAGAGGAACGGTAGGGTTGATTGCACTTCCTCTGACCCAATTCAACACTCATGTGCACCACCATGTGACCCAGCACAACAAGGAAAGAGGGGGTGCTGAGAGCCAGGTGCAGTCCCTCCAGGTACAACTCCTGAAACTCCAATTGAAGGAAGCACAACAAGGAGAAAAACCTAAGAAACAGATGGTGGCGGAAGAAACGAAGGAGACAGGCACCAAAACAGACATCTCTCAAATAGTGGCCCAGACTATCTCCCAGATGATTCAACAGCAGGCCGGTCCTCAACCAGCCAACCCGGGGCCTTGGTATCCCCCGCAACCACAATTTGCATACCAGCCGCAATGGATACCAGGCCATCCAAGAGGAGGGGTTTGTTTCAACTGTAGAACTCCAGGGCACTACTCACGAGAGTGTCCATACCCACTCACACCACAACAACGCCAGTGGAACTCTACGAGAGGTCCATATGGGAAGGAAAGGGGTGGAAATAGACCTCAACAGTACGAACATCAGCAACCAGGACCCACACCCATGCATCAGCAACCCGCATACAACCAACCGCAGTTCCAGGGAATGACTGGGAACACCATCCCCTGGCCATAAAAATGCCCACCACCCACGGCAGAAGAAGGAAACAGCAACTCCCAGACGGTTCACATGTCACCCTTCAATCAGCCATCATCCCTCAACCAGCATCGGCCAAATTAGCTGAAATCATCGGATTGACGCAGGTCCTCATCAGAGGAAAAGGAAAGACTGAATATCTATACAGACTCAGCCCATGCCCATGAAGCAGGCCACACTGATGGACCCAGAACTTTTATGAGAAACACATGGCCCCACACACGAAGGCAAACTAAAGACCCTCCAAAAAGGCCTCACACATCTGGTGGCACCCTCACATAAAAAATATGACTGACTTATTTTATGACGATGATTTATTTTGTGACGAATGCAATGGTTGTGACAGACACAACCCAAAGAAACCATATCGAACACCAATGGGCTCATACTTAATACCTAATGCATGTTTTCAGGATATTAGTATAGACTATACCGACATGGGCCCCGAAATTTTATCTAAAGGCAAACTCTATCTCCTAGTCATAGTAGATAGGTTCTCCAAATGGGTAGAGGCAATACTAACAAAAGGGGAGGATGCTAGGTCAGTCTTTGAGTGGCTACAAACCAAACTAATACCCAGGTATGGCATCCCAAGACAAATCAAATTTGACAAATGGCTTACATTTAACAAACACCTGAGACAGGTGGAAGAAAGATTTGGCATAACCCACAGATTTGGATCTGTGTACAGGCCCCAATCCCAAAATCTGGTGGAACGTCAAACCAAAAGCAAAAGCTAAGATAGCTAAAGTATGTGCCTCATGGGATAATGACTGGTGGAGTCATGCATGGTCCACCAAGGGAGGGAGTTCATATGCCCGCCCTTGATGTACAACAAATTGTAATGTCTAATTATGTGAAAAAACTGACGGTTCTCTCTGCAGCACTCTCTACCCAGGTTCACAAGGTCCAGGAGGGGGAGCTGCCGGGGGACACGCCACTACTGAAGGTAAAGGTTGGTGACGGGGTGAGGGTTACAGTCCACAAGAGAAAGTGGCTGGAACCCAGGTGGACTGGACCGTACGAAGTGAAGGAGGTTACTTCACGCTCAGTCCAGGTCAAAGGTAAATCAGGCACACCTTGGCACCGCCTTACACATTGCACCCCAGCCCCAATTCCTTCTAGAACACTGACTGAAGTCAGAGCTGATTTGAGCGGCCTAAATTCGATTCCAAATGAAGACACTCCTTCCTCAGGTGATGCGGCATCAAACTCCGCCTCCCCTGAGAAGGGAACCTCGCCCAGTTAGAGGGAAATTTCTCCCTCTCTGGGTGAGGCTGGGGATATCTGGTCCCTTATTTGTGATATTCCTACTGATATTTGGAGTAACCCTAGGACTTTCACATGGTTAATTGAACAACTATTTCACCCTGCCACATCACGTACACCAACCCCTACACATGTCCCTAACTCCTTTCCTGATATCACTCCCTCCAATCACTCCCGTCCCAAACGTAGCACTACACCTACAGACCCACCATGCAAACCAGACAAGGTTAGGAGCACCACCTTATGTATACCCACGATTGCAACCGCCACCTTTCTGCTATAGTTTTCACGTCTAATAGACGTGAAGAGAGGGATTTGTTATATAAGTATTCATACACATAGCTCATATAAACAAAGACATTCCGTCGTAAGAACACACACCCAGCCACAAGACTGACCCCCTCTATTGATCGGATGCTCAGGATAAGGCTCTGCTGTGCACCAATGGGGCTTCTGCTCTGGCTAGAGCAAGGCCCGCCTCCAACCCTCCGACCAGTCAAGAAGACCGAAACGACAAGACTCCACCTACTTTATTCTATGTATAAAAATGAATGTAACCGTTGTATAGGCCTCTTTTTCACCTGGCTCCTTGCCGAGTTATGTGAACTAGGTCCGTGCACGTAAAACTGCGGGACAAGATATCTCTGACTCATTAAAACTGTCTTTTGTTACAACTGAAATCCACTCTGTCCAACGTCCGTGATTTGGTCTCAACTCTCCAGTTTTTGAACACTAACAGTCACCAGTCTCAAATCCCGAGACTTGAGGCTCCAAGTCAAGTGACAAGTTTTTTATTTTTTGTCAAGTCAGACTCTAGTCCAAGTCATGTGACTGGAGTCCACAACTTTGCACCCCAGTCATGGGGATAGTGACCCAGCCCCTTAGAGCTAGCTGTAAGACCACAAACCCCTTGTTTAAGCTTTCTCAGCTGTGGTAATTGCCCCCACAGGACTCCAGGACCTCCAGACGATTCTAGTAGTCTGGGAGAAGGGGGAGTGAGGAGTTACTGTAGTTCTCCAGATGTCCTGCTTTGTCAACAATGTCAACTATGACACAAATTACCAGCACACTCCTGAAACTCCAGTTTGGTTTACAACAGACCAATTTCACTGACCCACACAGTACTGAAGCTCCAGTTTGGTTTACAACAGAACAGTATTGGGTGTGAAGTACTGAAGCCCAGTTTATTTTACACCAAATCCATGTCACATTGACACATGCCACATAGTACTGAAGATCCAGTTTAAAACAAACCACAATCATCAGTCCTAGATAGCGTTCCTGACACAGGTAGAAAACATGTTATATAGATTAAGTGTGACTGCAGATCCATCAAACATGTGGCATAATATTATGATGAACTTTGAAGCTTGGTGCAGAATTGTTTGTGAAATGTGTCATAAAATGTGTTGAAACCAAAGCCAATGACTAATTCTCATTGATCCAAACTGCATTATTTATGACACATTCATGAATGATTCAATTTTTTTAATTTAATATCTTTACAATACGTGGTATTAAAAACATGTTGGAGTGTGTGTTCTGATAATATCATGTTTACTGACACTGCACACTTGATATTGGATAATATTTCAATTGTGGAAATATACCAGCCAGCACAAATGGTGTTGTCTGGTTGGGTGTAAAAAAAAAGCTGGGATCACCGACTTGCTGGTTTATCATTGACTTGAACCCTTAATACTCAGGTTAAACATTAAAGGCTTTGACTGATTAGGACATGAGCACGCTGGATAGATGGAGAGCAGGAGGCTGTTGGCTTCACAGAGAGCAGAGCAGGAGGCTGTTGACTTCACAGAGAGCAGAGTAGGAGGCTGTTGGCTTCTTAGAGATGGATAGCTGCAGGCTGTTGGCTTCACAGAGAGAAGAGCAGGAGGCTGTTGGCTTCACAGAGAGCAGAGCAGGAGGCTGTCGGCTTCACAGAGAGCAGAGCAGGAGGCTGTTGGCTTCACTGAGAGCAGAGCAGGAGGCTGTTGGCTTCACAGAGATGGATAGCTGCAGGCTGTTGGCTTCACAGAGATGGAGAGCAGGAGGCTGTTGGCTTCACAGAGATGGATAGCTGCAGGCTGTTGGCTTCACAGAGATGGAGAGCAGGAGGCTGTTGGCTTCACAGAGATGGAGAGCAGGAGGATGTTGGCGTCACAGAAATGGAAAGGAGGAGGCTGTTGGCTTCGCAGAGATGGAGAGCAGGAGGATGTTGGCTTCACAGAAATGGGAGATTGAGCAGAGATGGGAGATTGAGATAGTAGCCTATGATTACAAAGTACGGCAAGAGCAGGTCCCCCAACCCACACTAGCCATCAAAACAGATGTCAGCTGACTATCTGACTGTAAAGCTGACTGTAAATCTTCCAAGTTCTTCTTTCTTGCACTGCGCTGTAACTATACATACATGACCCTTGTTCTCATTCAGTGATTCACTTCCCACACATTTTTTTAGCACTGTGACCCACCTAAAGCTTTTTGAAGTGTCTTGTGATTCACCAAGTAAACAAAGACATTGTTTCTTGACAGAGGCCTAAAGGGCCTAGCAATTTTGGAATCACTGCTTTGACTCGTTAACAGGTGTCTGTATTGTCATTCTATTAGGTCATGATGACATTACAAATGTTTCAAATTCTCTCTCATGAGTAGATCAATCTTAAAAGGGTAAAGGAGGAACTTCCTTGTCATTTCTAATCCATAAAATATGGAACATTTTACAAACGGA
Organism: Oncorhynchus clarkii lewisi; assembly: GCF_045791955.1. Classification (NCBI taxonomy): domain Eukaryota; kingdom Metazoa; phylum Chordata; class Actinopteri; order Salmoniformes; family Salmonidae; genus Oncorhynchus; species Oncorhynchus clarkii. Next base: position 26,400,209 of record NC_092173.1, on the reverse strand, counting down.
AATGGCTACTGTGGAGATCTAAATCGAATCTAGTTTTATTTCCAAACGTATTTGGTACAACAACTCTTCCATAAAGCCGTTATCATTTCCTGTCCTTGATTGACAGGATTAAGATTGCCTCTGTGTGTTGGTATGTATTTGAGGGCATGGGGGAGAGGGATTATTTTTCTGCAGCCTTGAAAAACTAGTGTAAATTATGTGTTGGGCAGTGCAAGTCATGTGTTCAACGGCCACACTTCCTGAAACAAAATAACATTGACACCTCATGGAAAGAGGGAGGGAGGGAGGGAGGGAGAGAGAGAGAGAGAGAGAGAGGGAGGGAGGGAGGGAGGGAGGGAGGGAGAGAGAGAGAGAGAGTCAGAGAGAGAGAGAGCGAGAGAGAGAGAGAGAGAGAGAGAGAGAGAGAGAGAGAGAGAGAGGGAGGGAGAGAGAGAGAGGAGAAACCACTTGCTACAGTACCTTTTCTCTATCACTTAATTTGGATCCTGGACTCTCAGTCTTTCTCTTCTTTTGTCTATTTCTCTAACTTTTTCTCTCTTTCGCCAACTGTAGTGTGTTGATTTTATTGGTCTCTGAGTGATTATTGCTTTCTGAGTGATTACTGTTGATTTAGTACTATTGTGCATCAGTGGTAAGTGTTATTGAGAGGACATGGCTGAAGAAGTAACTGGCCTAGCTAGCCATAATATCTGACCGGACAGCTGCCTCTGTGGGTCAGAGGTGTATTTCTAACCTCACTTTGTCAGGTGATCCTTGGCCAGCCAGTGTAGGTGCTCAGCAGGCTAAAAGAGATTCAGGCTGTCCGAAATCGAACCCTATTCCCTCATGGGCTCTGGCCAAAAGTAGTGTGCTATATACAGTGCATTCGTTTAGTATTCAGACCCCTTGACTTTTTCCACATTTTGTTACGTTACAGCCTTATTCTAAGATGTATTTAATAAATGTTCCTCATCAATCCACACACAATACCACACAATAACAAAGCAAAAACAGGTTTTTAGAAATGTTTCCAAATGTATAAAATAAAAAACAGGAATACCTTATTTAGTAAGAATTCAGACCTTTTGCAGGCGCATCCTGTTTCCATTGATCATCCTTGATATGTTTTTACAACTTGATTAGAGTCCACCTGTGGTGAATTCAATTGATTGAACATGGTTTGGAAAGGCACAGACCTGTCTATATAAGATCGCACAGTTGACAGTGCATGTCAGAGCGAAAGCCAAGCCATGAGGTTAAAGGAATTGTCCGTAGAGCTCTGAGACAGGATTGGGTTGAGGCACAGATCTGGGGAAGGGTAACAAAACATTTCTGCAGCATTGAAGGTTCCCAAGAACCCAGTGGCTTCCATCGTTCTTAAATGGAAGATGTTTGGAATCATCAAAACTCTTCCTAGAGCTGGCCGCCCTGCCAAACTGAGCAATTGGGGGAGAAGGGCCAAGAACCTGATGGTCACTTTGACAGAGCTCTAGAGTTCCTCTGTGGAGATAAGAGAACCTTGCAGAAGGACAACCATCTCTGCAGCACTCCACCAATCAGGCGTTTATGGTAGAGTGGCCAGACTGAAGTCACTCCTCAGTAAAAGGCACATGATAGCCCACTTGGAGTTTCCCAAAAGGCACCTGAAGACTTAGACCATGAGAAGCAAGATTCTCTGGTCTAATGAAACCAAGATTGAACTCTTTGGTCTGAATGCCAAGCTTAACATCTGGAGGAAACCTGGCACCATCCCTACGGTGAAGCACGGTGGTGGCCAGTGGTGTAAAGGACTTAAGTAAATATACTTGAAAGTACAACTTAAGTAGTTTTTGGGGGTATCTGTACTTTACTTTCAAATGTAAATTTTTGACAACTTTTACTTTTACTCCACCACATTCCTAAAGAAAATAATGTACTTTCTACCCCATACAATTTCCCTGACACCCAAAAGTACTTGTTACATTTTGAATGCTTAGCAGGACAAGAAAATGGTCTAATTCATGCACTAAGGTAGAAAATCCCTGGTCATCCCTACTGCATCTGATCTGGCAAACTTACTAAACACAAATGCTTTGTTCGTAAATTATGAGTGTTGTAGTGTGCACCTGTGAATGGAAAAAATCTGTACATTTAAAAGAGCAAAAATTGTGCCGTCTGGTTTGCTTAATATAAGGAATTTGAAATTATTTATACTTTACTTTTGATACTTAAGTATATTTAAAACAAAATACTTTTGGACGTTTTATTCAAATAGGACATTACTGGGTGACTTTAACTTAAGTCTTTTACTCAAGTATGACAATTGGGTACTTTTTCCACCACTGGTGGTGGCAGCATCATGCTGTGGGGCTGTTTTTCAGCTGTAGGGACTGGGAGACTAGTCAGGATCGAGGTAAAGATGAACGGAGCAAAGTACAGAGAGATCCTTGATGAAGTCCTGCTCCAGAGCGCTCAGGACCTCAGACTGGGGCGAAGGTTCACCTTCCAAAAGGACAACGACCCTAAGCACACAGCCAAGTCAATGCAGGTGTGGCTTAGGGACAAGTCTCTGAATGTCCTTGTGTGGCCCAGCCAGAGCCCGGACTTGAACCTGATCGAACATCTCTAGAGAGACCTGAAAGTAGCTGTGCAGCAATGTTCCCCATCCAACCTGACAGAGCTTGAGAGGATCTGCACAGAAGAATGGGAGAAACTCCCCAAATACAGGTGTGCCAAGCTTGTAGCGTCATACCCAAGAAAGGAAAGGGAACGGGGGCCTAGTCAGTTGTCCAACTGAATGTACTCAACTGAAATGTATCTTCCGCATTTAACCCAACCCATCTGAATCTGAGAGGTGCGGGGGGCTGCTGGCCCAACGCTCTAAGACTCGATGCTGCGATCGCTGCCAAAGGTGCTTCAGTAAAATACTGAGTAAACGGTCTGAATACTTAAGTAAATTGATATTTCAGTTTTTTTATTTGTATAAATTAGCAAAAATGTCTAAAAACATGTTTGTTTTGTCATTATAGGGTATTGTGTGTCGATTGATGAAGGAAAACGTTATTTAATCCAGTTTAGAATAAGGCTGTAATGTAATAAAATGTGGAAAAAATCAAGGGGTCTGAATACTTTCCCAAATGCACTGTAGGGAATAGGATGCCATTTCAGATCCACCACCCCTAGTGTGCTTTTACACTATGTTTTGGAATGGTCAATGAAGAGAATCTGGCAGTTGGTCAGCACAGGATGGCCTCTCCTTCTCGCCTGTGAAATATCACGTTGTTCTCATATTGACATGTCTGTGAACAGGGACACAAATTGGGCCTTTACTTAAGATCTGTACTGGATGACCCGTGCACTGAGAACAGGGAGAATATGGTGGAACTGTGACTAGTACAAGTTTCTTATCAGGCATGAGAATGTGTGACTTAAATTGTACTAAGTCAATTTGCATTGGTTCGTTGCCAGATCAATTGTTTGTGCAATAGCTGTTTCAATTGCAATTTATCACATTTATAAAACAATTTATTGGTGTACTGATGTGATAAACACTCTTGTTTCTTAAACGTGGATTGATATTTGAGGAATGATACATATATTAATATAACAAGAACAGAGAGGATATGCATAAATGCATAAGTAAATATTGATACAATAACATTACCGGAATGTGGATACATTATAGAGGGCTGTAAATATCAGGGGATGAATTAACGTTACCAACATTCTTTCCCTTCCTCCAATTGTGACCACTTCCTGTGTCTCAATCTCCTAACAGTCACTTCCTGTCCTTGTTGAGTGTCTTCATTGCCAACTACATCACTCTTTTAACAGACCTCCAAAATAATGGATTTTGTTTTACATAGAAAATATAAGGTCATTCAAACATTGAATTGACCTGGGGGGATATGGAACTCTCTCTCTCTCTCTCTCTCTCTCTCTCTCTCTCTCTCTCTCTCTCTCTCTCTCTCTCTCTCTCTCTCTCTCTCTCTCTCTCTCTCTCTCTCTCTCTCTCTCTCACACACACACTCTCTCTCCCTCTCTCAATTCAACTCAATTCAATTCAAGGGGCTTTATTGGCATGGGAAACATATGTTAACATTGCCAAAGCAAGTGACGTACAGTTGAAGTCGGAAGCTAACATACACTTAGGTTGGAGTCATTAAAACTTGTTTTTCAACCACTCCACAAATTTCTTGTTAACAAACTATAGTTTTGGCAAGTTGGTTAGGACATCTAATGACACAAGTCATTTCTCCAACAATTTTGTAAATACAGATTATTTCACTTATAACTCACTGTATCACAATTCCAGTGGGTCAGAAGTTTACATACACTAAGTTGACTGTGTCTTTAAATAGTTTGGAAAATTCCAGAAAATGATGTCATGGCTTTAGAAGCTTCTGATAGGCTAATTGACATCATTTGAGTCAATTGGAGGTGTACCTGTGGATGTATTTCTAAGCATACCTTCAAACACAGTGCCTCTTTGCTTGACATCATGGGAAAATCAAAATAAATCAGCCAAGACCTCCACAAGTCTGGTTCATCCTTGGGAGCAATTTCCAAATGCCTGAAGGTACCATGTTCATCTGTAAAAACAATAGTACGCAAGTATAAACACCATGGGACCACGCAGCCGTCATACCGCTCACGAAGGAGACGTGTTCTGTCTCCTAGAGATGAACGTACTTTGGTGCGAAAAGTGCAAATCAATCCCAGAACAACAGCAAAAGACCTTGTGAAGATGCTGGGGGAAACAGGTACAAAAGTATCTATATCCACAGTAAAACGAGTCCTATATCGACATAACCTGAAAGGCCGCTCAGCAAGAAAGAAGCCACTGCTCCAAAACCGCCATAAAAAAGCCAGACTACGGTTTTCAACTGCTCTTGGAGTCTCTCCCCTCTGTCACTCACTGACCTTATTGTACCAGTAGATGGCAGTACATTCTCACAAGAAAGTTGGGACAAGAGGACAAAATAACAGTAATTTGAAAATAAATTACAACAATCATTTTGGAATATTTTTTTAATTTAACCTTTATTCATCTAGGCAAGTCAGTTAAGAACAAATTTTTATTTACAATGATTGCCTACCCCGGCCAAACCCTAACCCAGACGACGCTGGGCCAATTGTGAGCCACCCTATGGGACTCCCAATTATGGCCGGTTGTGATACAGCCTAGAAACGAGGTCTGTAGTGATGCCTCTAGCACTGAGATGCAGTGCCTTAGACCGCTGCGCCACTCGTGAGCCCAAACATGGGGAGCAGGGTGTGCAAAACAGTACAGGAAGAGACAGGAGAGACTGTATATGGCACTACAAATTGTGTTTTCATCCTTCTTTGCATGATGAGATATTTATATATAATGAAACAGCAACACGTTTTGATTATCTTTGTTTGATTGTATTTCTATAGACTTGCTCCAAATAAAAGTAAAGTCACTAGAGCCAAATTCAAACAACTTAGGTCAAGCCATCATTCTCCACTGATCCAGAGAGGGTAGCAGGCGGGAGTGGCACAATGGCCCAGTTTCTCTCTAATCACCTGAAATCTAGGCAACAGGGCAGAGCCAATCGGTGTGAATGTGATTAGAATTTCATTAGACACAGCAAGTTGCCTGAGGTCAGAACCCTCTGGGCTGTAAAATTAAGTGTGTCTTTTTTTATGTATCCTTTACTCATCAAGGTGAGTTGTATTGGACTTCGAGAGTGGATGACATTTTGTCTGTATTTGCCTCCCTTACATACCGTTATATTATTCCTGCTCTTCTGCAGGACTCAGGGAACTGGCTGTGTGCCCTCCCATCCTCCAGGATTTGGCTGCTCCTCCTCTCCTGCCTGCGTCATGAAGGGGGCTTGTTTTCTAGATGTTTGGGAGCGGGGAGCTTTCCCATGGGAAACACAGGCAGAGCAGGTCACAGCATGCCAGTCAGAGCTTCATCTCAACACACAAATTAAACAAAGACCTGGCTATTGTCTGCACTCTGCTAACTACTCTGGTTCCCACCATATTTCTCTCTCCATCGTTCTCCCCCAACCTGTATACTGGTAAACCACGTACATAGATAACATTTAATGAACAAGTGCTGTGCTCTGATCTTTGTATTTAGTGATAGTTAGGCAAGGGTTATTGCGATCATCGATGTACCCTTAGGCACGGCACTTAACCCTGCACCATTGAGAGCATCTTGACTAGCTGCATCACCGCTTGATATGGCAACTGCTACAGATGGTAGTGCGTATGGACCAGCACACCACAGGGGCTGAGCTCTGTGTCATCCAGGACCTCTATACCAGGTGGTGCCAGTGCCAGAGGAAGGCCCTAAAAATTGTCAGAGACTGTTCTCCCTGCTACTGCACGGCAAGCGGTACCGATCCTCCAAGTCTGGAACCAACAGGACCCTGAACAGCTTCTACCCTCAAGCCATACGACTGCTAAATAGTTTGTTAAATAGTTAACTAATAGCTACCCGGACAATCTGCATTGACCATTTTTGCACTAACTCTACTCAAATCAAATCCATCTAATTTATTTGTCACATACACATGGTTAGCAGATGTTAATGCGAGTGTTGCGAAATGCTTGTGCTTCTAGTTCCGACAATGCAGTAATAACCAACAGGTAATCTAACCTAACAATTCCACAACAACTACCGTATACACACAAGTGTAAAGGGATGAAGAATATGTACATAAAAATATATGAATGAGTGATGGCCGAACGGCATAGGCAAGATGCAGTAGATGATATAGAGTACAGTATATACATATGAGATGAGTAATGTAGGGTATGTAAACATAAAAGTGCCATTGTTTCAAGTGGCTAGTGATACATGTATTACATAAAGATGGCAATATGATGGTGTAGGGTACAGTATATACAGTGGGGCAAAAAAATATTTAGTCAGCCAGCAATTTTGCAAGTTCTCCCACTTAAAAAGATGAGAGAGGCCTGTAATTTTCATCATAGGTACACTTCAACTATGACAGACAAAATGAGAAAAAATATACAGAAAATTACATTGTAGGATTTTTTATTAATTTATTTAAATTATGGTGGAAAATAAGTATTTGGTCACAGCGGGTTGGAGATGTTGTTACCTACCCTCACCACCTGGGGGCGGCCCGTCAGGAAGTCCAGTACCCAGTTGCACAGGGCAGGGTCGATACCCAGGGTAGGTCTGTGTACCTATTGGGGCGGTAAGCAAATTGGAGTGGGTCTAGGGTGTCAGGTAGGGTGGAGGTGATATGGTCCTTGACTAGTCTCTCAAAGCACTTCATGATGACGGAAGTGAGTACTACGGGGCGGTAGTCATTTTGCTCAGTTACCTTAGCTTTCTTGGGAACAGGAACAATGGTGGCCCTCTTGAAGCATGTGGGAACAGCAGACTGGGATAAGGATTGATTGAATATGTCCGATAACACACCAGCCAGCTGGTCTGCGCATGCTCTGAGGACCCGGCTGGGGATGCCGTCTGGGCCTGCAGCCTTGCGAAGGTTAACACGTTTAAATGTTTTATTCACGTCAGCTGCAGTGAAGGAGAGTCCACAGGTTTTGGTAGCGGGCCGTGTCAGTGGCACTGTATTGTCCTCAAAGCGAGCAAAGAAGTTGTTTAGTCTGTCTGGGAGCAAGACATCCTGGTCCGCAACGGGGCTGGTTTTCTTTTTGTAATCCGTGATTGACTGTAGATCCTGTCACATACCTCTTGTGTCTGAGCCGTTGAATTGCGACTCTACTTTGTCTCTATACTGACGCTTAGCTTGTTTGATTGCCTGGTGGAGGGAATAGCTACACTGTTTGTATTCGGTCATGTTTCCGGTCACCTTCCCTGGTTAAAAGCAGTGGTTCACGCTTTCAGTTTTGCCCGAATGCTGCCATCAATCCACGGTTTCTGGTTTGGGAATGTTTTAATAGTTGAGGAATGTTTTAATAGTTACTCATCATATACGCTGCTGTTACTGTTTATTATCTATCCTGTTGCCTAGTCACTTTATCCATACCTATATAGTGGGGAGAACAAGTATTTGATACAGTGCCGATTTTCCAGGTTTTCCTACTTACAAAGCATATAGAGGTCTGTCATTTTTATCATAGGTTCACTTCCAGAAAAAAATGAAAAAAATCCAGAAAATCACATTGTATGATTTTTAAGTAATTAATTTGCATTTTATTGCATGACCTAAGTATTTGATCACCTACCAACCAGTAAGAATTCCGGCTCTCACAGACCTGTTAGTTTTTCTTTAAGAAGCCCTCCTGTTCACCACTCATTACCTGTATTAACTGCACCTGTTTGAACTCGTTACCTGTAAAAATACACCTGTCCACACACTCAATCAAACAGACTCCAACCTCTCCACAATGGCCAAGACCAGAGAGCTGTGTAAGGACATCAGGGATAAAATTGTAGACCTGCACAAGGCTGGGATGGGCTACAGGACAATAGGCAAGCAGCTTGGTGAGAAGGAAACAACTGTTGGCGCAATTATTAGAAAATGGAAGAAGTTCAAGATGACGATCAATCACCCTCGGTCTGGGACTCCATGAAAGATCTCACCTCGTGGGGCATCAATGATCATGAGGAAGGTGAGGGATCAGCCCAGAACTACACGGCAGGACCTGGTCAATGACCTGAAGACTGGGACCACAGTCTCAAAGAAAACCATTAGTAACACACTACGCCGTCATGGATTAAAATCCTGCAGCGCACGCAAGGTCTCCCTGCTCAAGCCCGGCGCATGTCCAGGCCCGTCTGAAGTTTGCCAATGACCATCTGGATGATCCAGGGGAGGAATGGGAGAAGGTCGTGTGGTCTGATGAGACAAAAATAGAGCTTTTTGGTCTAAACTCCACTCGCCGTGTTTGGAGGAAGAAGAAGGATGAGTACAACCCCAAGAACACCATCCCAACTGTGAAGCATGGAGGTGGAAACATCATTCTTTGGGGATGCTTTTCTGCAAAGGGGACAGGATGACTGCACCGTATTGAGGGGAGGATGGATGGGGCCATGTATCGCGAGATCATGGCCAACAACCTCCTTCCCTCAGTAAGCGCATTGAAGATGGGTCGTGGCTGGGTCTTCCAGCATGACAACAACCCGAAACACACAGCCAAGGCAACTAAGGAGTGGCTCCGTAAGAAGCATTTCAAGGTCCTGGAGTGGCCTAGCCAGTCTCCAGACCTGAACACAATAGAAAATCTTTGGAGGGAGCTGAAAGTCCGTATTGCCCAGCGACAGCCCCAAAACCTGAAGGATCTGGAGAAGGTCTGTATGGAGGAGTGGGCCAAAATCCCTGCTGCAGTGTGTGCAAACCTGCTCAAGAACTACAGGAAACATATGATCTCTGTAATTACAAACAAAGGTTTCTGTACCAAATATTAAGTTCTGTTTTTCTGATGTATCAAATACTTATGTCATGCAATAAAATGCAAATTAATTACTTTAAAAAATCTTGATTTTTTATTTTTTTTTATTCCGCCTCTCACAGTTGAAGTGTACCTATGATAAAATTACAGACACATGCTTTGTAAGTAGAAAAACCTGCAAAATCGGCAGTGTATCAAATACTTGTTCTCCCCACTGTACAGTGCCTTGCGAAAGTATTCGGCCCCCTTGAACTTTGCAACCTTTTGCCACATTTCAGGCTTCAAACATAAAGATATAAAACTGTATTTTTTTGTGAAGAATCAACAACAAGTGGGACACAATCATGAAGTGGAACGACATTTATTGGATATTTCAAACTTATTTAACAAATCAAACAACTGAAAAATTTGGCATGCAAAATTATTCAGCCCCTTTACTTTCAGTGCAGCAAACTCTCTCCAGAAGTTCAGTGAGGATCTCTGAATGATCCAATGTTGACCTAAATGACTAATGATGATAAATACAATCCACCTGTGTGTAATCAAGTCTCCGTATAAATGCACCTGCACTGTGATAGTCTCAGAGGTCCGTTAAAAGCGCAGAGAGCATCATGAAGAATAAGGAACACACCAGGCAGGTCCGAGATACTGTTGTGAAGAAGTTTAAAGCCGGATTTGGATACAAAAAGATTTCCCAAGCTTTAAACATCCCAAGGAGCACTGTGCAAGCGATAATATTGAAATGGAAGGAGTATCAGACCACTGCAAATCTACCAAGACCTGGCCGTCCCTCTAAACTTTTAGCTCATACAAGGAGAAGACTGATCAGAGATGCAGCCAAGAGGCCCATGATCACTCTGGATGAACTGCAGAGATCTACAGCTGAGGTGGGAGACTCTGTCCATAGGACAACAATCAGTCGTATATTGCACAAATCTGGCCTTTATAGAAGAGTGGCAAGAAGAAAGCCATTTCTTAAAGATATCCATAAAAAGTGTCGTTTAAAGTTTGCCACAAGCCACCTGGGAGACACACCAAACATGTGGAAGAAGGTGCTCTGGTCAGATGAAACCAAAATTGAACTTTTTGGCAACAATGCAAAACGTTATGTTTGGCGTAAAAGCAACACAGCTGAACACACCATCCCCACTGTCAAACATGGTGGTGGCAGCATCATGGTTTGGGCCTGCTTTTCTTCAGCAGGGACAGGGAAGATTGTTAAAATTGATGGGAAGATGGATGGAGCCAAATACAGGACCATTCTGGAAGAAAACCTGATGGAGTCTGCAAAAGACCTGAGACTGGGACGGAGATTTGTCTTCCAACAAGACAATGATCCAAAACATAAAGCAAAATCTACAATGGAATGGTTCAAAAATAAACATATCCAGGTGTTAGAATGGCCAAGTCAAAGTCCAGACCTGAATCCAATCGAGAATCTGTGGAAAGAACTGAAAACTGCTGTTCACAAATGCTCTCCATCCAACCTCACTGAGCTCGAGCTGTTTTGCAAGGAGGAATGGGAAAAAATGTCAGTCTCTCGATGTGCAAAACTGATAGAGACATACCCCAAGCGACTTACAGCTGTAATCGCAGCAAAAGGTGGCGCTACAAAGTATTAACTTAAGGGGACTGAATAATTTTGCACGCCCAATTTTTCAGTTTTTGATTTGTTAAAAAAGACGGAAATATCCAATAAATGCCGTTCCACTTCATGATTGTGTCCCACTTGTTGTTGATTCTTCACAAAAAAATACAGTTTTATATCTTTATGTTTGAAGCCTGAAATGTGGCAAAAGTTCGCAAAGTTCAAGGGGGCCGAATACTTTCGCAAGGCACTGTATGTACATATTTACCTCAATTACCTTGCACCCCTGCACATCGGCACTGGTATCCTGTTATTTTTAGCCATTTTTATCATTGTATACATCTTTGTTCTCTCTGCATTGTTGGGAAGGGCCCGACAGTAAGCATTTCACTATTAGTTTACACAAGTTGTTTACTAATTAGATTTGATTTAATGGCTCCTGTAAGTCTCTCTGGATAAAAACTTGATGAACTGATAAATTACGTAGCCCTTTTCTGCAGTCGAATGACCAAAGCGGAATGTTAATCATATTTTTAATAATTCCATAATTAATCAACTCTGGTGTTTCTATGTCAAACGGTTTTGTTATATTTCAGTCTTCTGTGATGTACATAAAGTGTAATATTGGGATGCAAACTGGTAATTGAAGACACTTCAACTCTATATCTGACATGGTACAGATGTCTTCTTTTTTGTAAGCCCATAACCATGTGTGTGAGGTGTATACTTTTACTTTAAAGTAGATTTGTTTGACTACCAAGAAACACTGATTTAGCCCACTGCAGTAATTAAATGTAAATGAATAGGTTATTTAATAAAAGCTAAATTGCTGTTCACAGGTCTCTTACATTAGGGGCTAAGGAGGAGAATGTGTGTCACTCAGGGCTCATCGTGGCTGTTCATCCTCTCTGATGTAAGCACATGTAAACAGTGGTTCAGTAGATGCTCCTTGCTCTGCCTGCCTGTCTGCTTTATATCTGTCTTACAAGGGGAAATACGGCGTGGACAGCAGGGAGTGAGAGAGCAAGTGGTGTGTGGAAGCTTTGGTGTGCTGTGTCGTCAGTTGGTGTTTTTAATCAGAGAAAGGTGAAACAGACACAGTGTATGTGTGAGAGGAATCAATCCAAAGCACTATACTATACTATACTATAGCTTCTTTAGTTAGCTCTTGAGTATTCTACTACATCTCCAACAATGCACCTCGCCTAGAAGGGCCATTCCAGGCAGCCTTTATTGCAGTCATAATGCATATTTGCTTAAATCACTGTACACATCAAGACAGGCTTCTATTTGAACCAGGTGTCTATTTCCTTAATACACACAGCATTTGCTCATTTGCATAGTTAATTGTCTAAGTCCAGCATTCACTTCCAGCATTTTAATAAATTTCCTGCAATAATGTGTTGTCATTTACGCAGTCACGTGTCTTTTGTCTTAGTGTGCCTCTATTTCACAAAAATTATTATTTTCCTTGTAATGGAGACGCAGGGAGTCAGTTTAATAGGAATGAACATAGAGTGAATACAAAAACAGGAGTAGCGTCTAAACATGAAAACAGGAAACCATACTACCTAATGGGTGATACAAAGGAGTTCTAGATAAAGGTGAAGTAATCAGGGAGTGATGGAGTCCAGGTGTGCCTCATGATGGGGAGCAGGTGTGCGTAATGATGGTTGCCAGGTGTGTGGTTAGTAGACCGGCGACGTCGAGCGGGGGAGTGGAGGTAAACATGACTGTAACCCCCCTCCCCCCGACACACGGCTCCAGCTGCAGGACAACGCAGGCCAGGGTACGGTCGAGAAGTGGGCAGGTCTGGTCGAGAAGCGGGCAGGTCCGGTCGGCGAAAGTGGAAATCTCGGATGAGGTTGGGATCTAGAATGTCATCCACCGGAACCCAACACTGCTCCTCTGGACCGTAACCTTCCCAGTCCAACAGCTACTGGAGCCAACCCCCACAACATTGGGAGTCCAGGAGGGATCTGACAGCATGTCCAGGGGAGGTGGAGAGGTGTCGCGGGGGGCGACGTCAGCCAGGGGACCAGGAACCACCGGCCTGAGGAGGGAAATGTGAAAAGAGGGTGAGATCCAGTAGTTTGTGGGAAGCTGTAATCGGTATGTTACCTCATTGACCCTCTGGAGGATTTTGAATTGCCCCACAAACCAGCTTCAGGCAGGGCAGGCAGAGCTTCAGGCAGGGCTTCAGGCAGGGCAGGCAGAGTGAGAGGTTCCTGGTGGAAAGATGAGATCAACAGGATGGAATACAGGCGATCAACAGGACGGAACACAGGAGCCTCAATGCGGTGGCAATCCGCCTGCACCTTCTGGCAGTTGGACAGCGCGTTGGAGCCTCACATGGGCAGCGTTCCAAACTTCTTTGGTGCCCCAGAACCACTTGTACACCACAGGGGCTTCGGTCTGGCTCGGGGTCCACAGGGCCAGGGCCGGCTGGTACGCCAGGACACACTGGAAGGAAGACTGCCCGATGGAGGAGTGACGAACTGATTTCTGGGCGTACTCCACCCAGGGAAGGAACCGGGTCAACTCCCCCTGCCGGTCCTAACAGTGACTCCTCAGGAATCTCCCCAGCTCCTGGTTGGTCCTCTTCAGCTGCGCGTTGGACTGAGGCCGGTACACGGATGTGAGGCTGACCGTGACCCCCAGCTTCTTCTAGAAGACTTTCCATACTTGCGACGTGAATTGGGGACGGGACCACAGTTGGTGCTGGAACACCTGGAGAGTGCTAGGGAGACCAGCTAGAGGGAGAAAACAAAATGATTTGGAGAATCTGTCCACAACAACCATAACAGTGGTGAAACCATCAGACCGGGGAAGATCAGTAACAAAATCTATAGACAGATGGGACCAAGGCCGCTCAGGCACTGGGAGGGGAAGGAGTTACCCTGCTGGGGCGTGCCTGGAGGACTTGGTTTGAGCACATACTGAGCAGGAATTGATGTAGCGGGCGACGTCCTGTGCAAAGGTGGACCACCAGCACTTAATGGAGATGGATTGAGCTGTGCGGGCGATACCTGGGTGTCCAGCTGCATGGGACATGTTTGCCCAGGTTAATAGCCGATCCTTTACCTCCGTAAGAATGTGGGTGCTCTCCGGAGGACAGGTAGCAGGTGCAGGTTCCCTCTCCAGAGCCTGGCATATGTCCACGTCTATGTCCCAAAGCACAGGCGCAAAGATTCGGGAGGGCGGTATGATGGGCTCCCTCAGATCCCAAATCGTGGAGACGTGACAGGGCATCGGCTTTTAATGTTCTTTGAACCTGGGTGGTACGACAGGGTCCTCCTGCTGTAGTTGGAGTAGTCGCTCACCCCCCTCTCTGCCCTCCCGTGGATGATCGAAGACTCCTCTGAACAGAGCCATGAACCTCCCATAGGAACCCAGCTCCTCCTCTCTGCCAGATGGCCATATCACACTCAGCAGGGAAATAACCAGGGCAACGTTGGACCTCTCAGGGGCGGGGGCTCCAGTTTGATGAGCAAAATAGAGGGAGCACTGGAGGGGTAAGCCACTGCATTTGGATGGAGTCCCGTCATATTTGTCCAGAAGGGACAAACGGGCATCGTTGACCTGGGCAGACTGCTGAATGGGCTGGGGTGCATGCTCGCTGGGTTGACTCATGGTAGAAGATCCTCTGCTCGTTGGGGGTGGCGCCTTAGAGGAAGATTTAGACGTTGAAGAACGCAGAGGACCTCATCCATAGTCGTCCCCAGTTGCGCCAGCTGGTCGTGGTGTTGGCAAAGTGGTTCCCCCTGTTTGCCGACCATCTGGGAGATGTCTCATTTGGCTGCTGCTTCCATTCTGTGAGGTAGTATTCTGTAATGGAGACGCAGGGAGTCAGGAAGCAGGTGCAGTCATTGAGTTTACTTCACCTTTATCTAGCACTCCGTTGTATCACCCATTAGGCTGTATTGTTTCCTTTTTTCATGTTTAGATGCTATTCCTGTTTTTGTATTCATTCAGTGATGGAGTCCAGCTGTGCCTCATGATGGAGCGCATGTGTGCTTAATGATGGCTGCCAGGTGTGTGTAATGATGGTTGCCAGGGCCGGTGGTTAGTAGACTGGCAACATTGAGCGCGGGAGTAGAGATGACATTATTTATTTTCCTTTTTGACTGTGCATTTTTGGCAGTGCTTATTTTCGCCACTAGAGGGCGCTCAACCTATTTCTGGTGGTCTGTACTTCCGAAGTTGTTAACTGGTGGAGGCTGGTGGGAGGAGCTATAGGAGGACAGACTCATTGTAATGGCTGTAATGGAATAAATGGAATGGAGTCAAACGTCTATTCCTGCCATGAAAATGAGCCCATCCTCCTATAGCTCCTCTCACCAGCCTCCACTGATGTTGACTGTTGAAAAGATGGCACCGTACTGGATGGCTGCCGTTTTGTGAACTCCGACCCAACTTTGCTATTTTGTAATTATTTTGGTGTACTATCCGCTATCATTTCTTATAGCCGACAAGAAATGTTGAATTTCAGATCGGCAGTTACTTACCTCAGCTCTGACTTTGACTCATCAGCCCTGGGCTCTTTCTGTAATTCTGACCCAATCTTTGATGTATCCAAGAGGAAACGCCGGTGTTACAGAGGCAAAAGTGGGAGTCCTGGCGAGATTAAGGTGAAGGGAAAACTGGCCACCTCTACCCTCCATTCTTCTGACCAAGATGGGTGAACAATGTTGGCCAATATAATCACTTGATAATAAGGTGGATGACCTCCGATCACAGATTTGCTACCAATGGGATTCTCATAACTGCAATATTCTCTGCTTTTCTGAGATACCCCCCATGGCTGTCCAACTCGATGGATTCTCCATTCCCGAGTGGACAGGACAGGGAAGTCAGGGATATTGACAGTGGGAGGGGTTTGCCTCTTCATCAACAACAAATGGTGTGCCGACTAGAGTGCAGTGGAAGTCTTGACCCATTGTTGACCCTTCTTGGAATACCTGATGGTCAAAGGCCGACCCTTCTACCTCCTGAGTGAGTTTTCAGCTATTGTTGTCTCAGGACAAAAAAATAACATGCTGGCAGTTAACAAACTGTACAAGGCTATAAACAAGCAGGAAAACTTGAGGCTGCTTTCTTCGTTGTGATGCCCAACTTCCATCAACACGTCTCCTTCACTACTAGGGGCAATAAAGGCTCCTGAGTGGCACTGCATCTCAGTGCTAGAGGCACAACCTGCCTTGATCGGGAGTCCCATGGGGCGGCGCACAATTGGCCCAGTGTCGTCCGGGTTAGGGGAGGTTTGGCCGGGGCTGTAATTGTAAAATAAGAATTTGTTCTTAACTGACTTGCCAAGTTAAATAAAGTATTTTATTTGTATTTTTGCACTCTCTATGCACACTCACAGGACTCTACACACACACACACACACACACTTAATTTGCTCACACACATTACAGTCATACACATTTATACTGACTCTACACACACTCACATTCAATCTTCATATATGCTGCTGCTACTCTGTTTATCATATATCCCGATCCCTAGTTGCCCAGTATCCCTGCACATTACAGTTGGCTCAGAAATTGCAGCACGGCTGGCGCTTAAATGTACACACAGAGCCAACATTAATAATATGCATAACAATCTCTCATGGCTCAAAGTGGAGGAGAGATTGACTTCATCACTACTTGTTTTTGTAAGAAGTATTGACATGCTGAATGCACCGAGCTGTTTATATAAACTACTATAAACTACTACGCATTGCTGGTTTTAGAGCTTGCAAGAAAGGCATTTAATTGTACTTGTATGATATTGCCATCTTCTTGTGAAGATTTCTATATGTTATTATATATCCTGATAGGATAAACAGTTCTCCAGGAGTTGTGAGATATGATCTTCTGCGCAGTGTGAAAGAGGTTAAAAGACGACGCGGCCACTCTGTCAAACACCATGCATAAGTCAACTACGTAGCTCTTGAGAATACACGGAACCCACGGTGTGCTAAGTGAAGTGACAGACAACTAAGACTTTAAAGGTTTTAAATGAACTGTTCTATTCGTTTTGTTTGCAGCTCTTGGGAGTCTATTACTAAGTGCAGATTATTTGTTTGTATGCGTTCCTGTAGCGTGTCTACTTTTTAACTGTCCAAACTCAACCCAACCTGCCAATGACGAGGAATGGATAGTGTGCCAGTCAAAGGTGGAAGGATGGTTTAAAGTAATTAACTATCGCACCGGGACAGTGGCGCAGCGATGGACAAGGACGCACTCTGCCAGTGCGAACTCATCCAGAATATGATCGAGATCTCCATCTCTAGTTTACAAGGACTCCGAACCAAATGCGCTGCATTGAGCGACCTCACTCAGACAGAAATACGCACTTTGGAGGTACAGTATGGTCAGCATAGCCATAACATACACTTCGACAGTTATCGTAATAAACTTCAGCTTATTGGTGTGTGTGTGTGTGTTTGTGTGAGCGAGAGAGACAGTGGAACATGACATTGTTTGATGTGTGTTGTGCCCATGAAATAGGCTACTAGATTGGTTTTTATATAGAAAATAATAGACATTGCAAGCACACCACATTCTTAAAATAAATACAAATGATACAGTGATATCGTGTATATCGCTCTGGCCCAAAGATGAACAGTCTTTGATGTGCTGTATTCCTATAGTAGGTACAGTTGAAGTCGGAAGTTTACATACACCTTAACCAAATACATTTAAACTCAGTTTTTCACAATTCCTGACATTTAATCAGAGTAAAAATTCCCTGTCTTAGGTCAGTTAGGATCACCTCTTGATTTTAAGAATGTGAAATGTCAGAATAATAGTAGAGAGAATGATTTCTTTCAGCTTTATTTCTTTCATCACATTCCCAGTGGGTCAGAAGTTTACATACACTCTATTAGCATTTGGTAGCATTGACTTTAAATTGTTTAACTTGGGTCAAACGCTTTGGGTAGCCTTCCACAAGCTTCCCACAAAAAAATTGGGTGATTTTTGGCCCATTCCTCCTGACAGAGCTGGTGTAACTGAGTCAGGTTTTTAGGCCTCCTTGCTTGCACACGCCTCTTCAGTTCTGCCCACAAATTGTCTATGGGATTGAGGTCAGGGCTTTGTGATGGCCACTCCAATACCTTGACTTTGATGTCCTTAAGCCATTTTGCCCCAACTTTGGAAGTATGCTTGGGGTCATTGTCCATTTGGAAGACCCATTTGCAACCAAGCTTTAACTTCCTGACTGATGTCTTGAGATGTTGCTTCCATATATCCACATCATTTTCCTCCTCATGATGCCATCTAATTTGTGAAGTGCACCAGTTCCTCCTGCAGCAAAGCACCCCCACAACATGATGCTGCCACCCTTGTGCTTCATGGTTGGGATGGTGTTCTTTGGCTTGCAAGCCTCCCCCTTTTTCCTCCAAACATAACGATGGTCCTTATGGCCAAACAGTTCTATTTTTGTTTCATCAGACCAGAGGACATTTCTCCAAAAAGTACGAACTTTGTCCCCATGTGCAGTTGCAAACCGTAGTCTGGCTTTTTTTAATGGTGGTTTTGGAGCAGTGGATTCTTCCTTGCTGAGCGGCCTTTCAGGTTATGTCGATATAGGACTCGTTTACTGTGGATATAGATACTTTTGTACCTGTTTCATCCAGAATCTTCACACTGTATTTTGCTGTTGTTCTGGGTTTGATTTGCACTCTTCGCACCAAAGTACATTCATCTCTGTTTGTACAGATGAACGTGGTACGTTCAGGCATTTGGAAATTGCTCCCAATGATGAACCAGACTTGTGGAGGTTTTCTTTTGATTTTCCAATGATGTCAAGCAAAGAGGCACTGAGTTTGAAAGTAGGTCTTGAAATCCACAGGTACACCTCCAATTGACTCAAATTATGTCAATTAGCCTATCAGAAGCTTCTAAAGCCATGACATTATTTTCTGGTATTTTCCAAGCTGTTTAAAGGCACAGTCAACTTAGTGTATGTAAACTTCTGACCCACTGGAATTGTGATACAGTGAATTATAAGTGAAATAATCTGTCAGTAAACAATTGTTGGAAAAATTACTTGTGTCATGCACAAAGTAGATGTCCTAACCGGCTTGCCAAAACTATAGTTTGTTTACAAGAAATTTGTAGAGTGGTTGAAAAATGTGTTTTAATGACTTCACCCTAAGTGTATGTAAACTTCCGACTTTAACTGTATATTGTATTTAGGTTAATCTTCCCTGTTCCTTCCATGCCCATAATCAATAACAGTTACGTAGCCTAAGTCAACACCTATGTGTTAAAACTGTTTATTACAGATTTTAAACTAATAATTAACAGTTTATGAACTTCTTATAAAACAGTAAGACAGAAACACATTGATTAAAGGTACAATGAAGGCTGGCTGTCATCAGACAAAGTCTGTGTGATATTTTGACACATCTGTCCCCCCCAATGAATACTGTCAGTTTCACTTCTCCCTCAAGTCAGTATGTCCCCCAGGCAACCCACAATGCACAGCTCTACTCTTCACTAAAACAATATTGAGTTGCCACTTCCACCATGATCCAATCACATTGTTATTCAGCTGGGTATTACAAACGGAGCGACCTCCTTATAATGTAAAGCCCTTTAGGATCATACATACATGGAGATGCCAACTGTCATTATCATCACATCACCTATTCTGTACTGGTCATATCAGGTACAGTACCAATCTCCCATGGGATTGTTGACTTCGAAGCACTGGATAAGACCATATGTTCTGGGTTTCTCATCGCTATCATTGCCATCTTCCCAAGGAGAGCTGGTTCAGGGAGTGCAGATCAGAGTGCTTGTTGTGTACTAGTGACTGTAGAAACATCTAATTGTGGACTTCTCTCCCTCCCACACATTCTCAGTGTGGGCTGTTGAACAACAAAATCAAATGAAGCGCAGTGGGAGGGGAGGAAGGAAGGGAAGAAAAGGGGAAAGAAGGGCGGAGAAGATAAAGGAGAAGATATCCAACATGGCCGTTTCTTATTACAGATAAACAGTGAGGGGTTGTCTTTAAGACTGGACTGGGGGAACCAGGGAACCAGCAGTCAACAACATGGTTAGAACAAAAGAGGCAGACTAAGCCACTGCCAGGCCTTTCTCTTCCTCTGTGTCTCTCTCCTCTCTCTCCCTCCTCTCTCTCTTCTCCCCCTCTCTCTTTCTTTTTCATTCCCTTTCTCTCTTTTTCTCCCCCTCCTCTCTCTCTCTCTCTCTCTACCCCCATCTCTTTTTATCTCTAACCCACAATAGGCCTGTCCTCTACCAGCAAGCCATAAGACTTCTGAAGAGCTAATCAAATGGCTACCCAGACTATTTGCATTGTCCCTTCCGCCCCACCCCCTCTTTGACGCTGCTGCTACTCTCTGGTTATTATCTAGTTATTATAGTCACTTTAACTCTACCGACATGTACATATTACCTCAATTACCTCGACTAACCGGTGCCCTCACACATTGACTTTGTACCGGTACCTCCTGTATATAGTCTCCACATTAACTCTGTACCAGTACCTCCTGTATATAGTCTCCACATTGACTCTGTACCGGTACCTCCTGTATATAGTCTCCACATTGACTCTGTACCGGTACCTCCTGTATATAGTCTCCACATTGACTCTGTACCGGTACCCCCTGTATATAGTCTCCACATTGACTCTGTACCGGTACCTCCTGTATATAGCCTCCACATTGACTCTGTACCGGTACCTCCTGTATATAGTCTCCGCATTGACTCTGTACCGGTACCTCCTGTATATAGTCTCCACATTGACTCTGTAACGGTACCTCCTGTATATAGTCTCCGCATTGACTCTGTACCGGTACCTCCTGTATATAGTCTCCACATTGACTCTGTACCGGTACCTCCTGTATATAGTCTCCACATTGACTCTGTACCGGTACCTCCTGTATATAGTCTCCACATTGACTCTGTACCGGTACCTCCTGTATATAGTCTCCACATTGTACCGGTACCCCCTGTATATAGCCTCCACATTGACTCTGTACCGGTACCTCCTGTATATAGCCTCCACATTGACTCTGTACCGGTACCTCCTGTATATAGCCTCCACATTGACTCTGTGCCGGTACCCCCTGTATATAGTCTCCACATTGACTCTGTACCGGTACCCCCTGTATATAGCCTCCACATTGACTCTGTACCGGTACCTCCTGTATATAGCCTCCACATTGACTCTGTGCCGGTACCTCCTGTATATAGTCTCCACATTGACTCTGTACCGGTACCTCCTGTATATAGCCTCCACATTGACTCTGTACCGGTACCTCCTGTATATAGTCTCCACATTGACTCTGTACCGGTACCCCCTGTATATAGCCTCCACATTGACTCTGTGCCGGTACCCCCTGTATATAGTCTCCGCATTGACTCTGTACCGGTACCTCCTGTATATAGTCTCCACATTGACTCTGTACCGGTACCCCCTGTATATAGCCTCCACATTGACTCTGTGCCGGTACCCCCTGTATATAGCCTCCACATTGACTTTGTACCGGTACCTCCTGTATATAGTCTCACTACTGTAAATTTACTGCTGCTCTTCAATTATTTTTTATTTTTATAAACATTTTATAAACATTTTTACTTATCTATTTTTACTTAACACTTATTTTTCTTAAAACTGAAAGTTGGTTAAGGGCTTGTAAGTAACCATTTGACTGTAAGGTCAACAACACCTGTTGGTTAAGGGCTTGTAGGTAAGCATTTGACTGTAAGGTCAACAACACCTGTTGGTTAAGGGCTTGTAAGTAAGCATTTGACTGTAAGGTCAACACCTGTTGGTTAAGGGCTTGTAAGTAAGCATTTGACTGTAAGGTCAACAACACCTGTTGGTTAAGGGCTTGTAAGTAAGCATTTGACTGTAAGGCCAACACCTGTTGGTTAAGGGCTTGTAAGTAAGCATTTGACTGTAAGGTCAACAACACCTGTTGGTTAAGGGCTTGTAAGTAAGCATTTGACTGTAAGGTCAACAACACCTGTTGGTTAAGGGCTTGTAAGTAAGCATTTCACTGTAAGGTCAACAACACCTGTTGGTTAAGGGCTTGTAAGTAAGCATTTGACTGTAAGGTCAACAACACCTGTACATTTGACAAATATAATTTGATTTGTCTGTATAGGGTAGTCAGGCCTGAGCTAAGTGGCTGTATGGGGAGTTGGGTTTCTCAGGTCTGTCCATGTGAACCAGTGGCGGATTTAGGTATAGGCGACATGGACAGCCGCCCAGGGCGGCATCTTGCCAGGGGCGGCACGAGGTGCCCGCACCAAAAAATTTGGTATGGTGACATTTGCGTGATTGGTTTTCTATCGCTCATTTGCACGTCATGTCAATGATATCATGTCACCATGTGGGACTGTGGGTCAATTTACCTTGTTGGAGTGGGCGCCCTGATTCTAGTTTGTGAGCTAGTCAGGCCTGGGAAGGTCTCCCACTCAGAAGTACGAGATGGGGAGGGGGCGGGGATAGGTTGACCTCAGGTCTCCCCACTGGAAGCCCGGGGTAGGGGGAGAGGGGGAATCTATCAAATAGCGCACCTCTAACTTTGTTCAGTACTAATGCAATTAGTAAAATCAGTCACACTACGAAATGCTGCCAAATAAACCACAATTCATTCATAATACTGTGAATACATAGTTAAACAGACATATTGTTTCATTTTTGTCTGGTTTGTGCTAAATGGTTAAGAATAGTATAAAACCAGTCTGCACACCACCAAGGTGAATCGGTTTAGTCTTGACTCTTGGTTGACAGTGTTGGGGGATGGGTATTATATTGATGCTGGGTGCCAAATCAACACAAATGTGTTTATATTTCTCTTTGTTACTTCTTTTTGATATTTATGAGTCTTATTTTTGTATATATTTGTATATTTATATATTTTTACACTGTCGTTCAAAATTTTGGGGTCACTTAGAAATGTCCTTGTTTTTGAAGAGTTGCAAAGAAAAAGCCATATCTCAGACTGGCCAATAAAAAGAAAATATTAAGATGGTCAAAAGAACACAGACACTGGACAGAGAAACTCTGTAACTAGAGTCACTGTTACGGCTGTCTTGGGTGTCTTGGGTGGAAGAAGGAGTGGACCAAAGCGCAGCGTGGTTAGTGTTCATCTTTTTAATGGAAAACTGAACACTTCAAAAACACAAAACAACTAAAACAAAGAAATAACACAAGAACTAGGGTCAGAACGTGACAGTCGCCTCTTCACTGTTGACGTTGAGACTGGTGTTTTGCGGGTACTATTTAATGAAGCTGCCGGTTGAGGACTTGTGAGGCGTCTGTTTCTCAAACTAGACACTAATGTACTTGTCCTCTTGATAAGTTGTGCACCGGGGCCTCTCACTCCTCTTTCTATTCTGGTTAGAGCCAGTTTACTCTGTTCTGTGAAGGGAATAGTACACAGCGTTGTACAATATCTTCAGTTTCTTGTCAATTTCTCGCATTGAGTAGCCTTCATTTCTCAGAACAAGAATAGACTGACGAGTTTCAGAAGAAAGGTCTTCGTTTCTGGCCATTTTGAGCCCGTTATCGAACGCACAAATGCTGATGCTCTAGATTCTCAGCTAGTCTGAAGAAGGACAGTTTTATTGCTTCTTTAATGAGGACACCAGTTTTCAGCTGTGTTAACATAATTGCAAAAGGGTTTTCTAATGATTAATTAGAATTTTAAAATTATAAACTTGGATTAGCTAACGCAACATGCCATTGGAACACAGGAGTGATGGTTGGTGACAATGGGCCTCTGTACACCTATGCACAGTTGAAGTCAGAAGTTTACATACACCTAAGCCAAATACATTTAAACTCAGTTTTTCACAATCCTTGACATTTAATCAGAGTCTTAGGTCAGTTAGGATCACCACTTTATTTTAAGAATGTGAAATGTCAAAATAATAGTAGAGAGAATGATTTATTTCAGCTTTTATTTCTTTCATCACATTCCCAGTGGGTCGGAAGTTTACATACACTCAATTAGTATTTGGTAGCATTGCCTTTAAATTGTTTAACTTGGGTCAAACGCTTTGGGTAGCCTTCCACAAGCTTCCCACAATGAGTTGGGTGAATTTTGTCCCATTCCTCCTGACAGAGCTGGTGTAACTGAGTCAGATTTTTAGGCCTCCTTGCTCGCACATGCTTTTTCAGTTCTGCCCACAAATTGTCTATGGGATTGAGGTCAGGGCTTTGTGATGGCCACTCCAATACCTTGACTTTGTTGTCCTTAAGCCATTTTGCCCCAACTTTGGAAGTATACTTGGGGTCATTGTCCATTTGGAAGACCCATTTGCGACCAAGCTTTAACTTCCTGATGTCTTGAGATGTTGCTTCAATATATCCACATAATTCTCCTACCTCATGATGCCATCTATTTTGTGAAGTGCACTCGTCCCTCCTGCAGCAAAGCACCCCCACAACATGATGCTGCCACCCCCATGCTTCACGGTTGGGATGGTGTTCTTCGGCTTGCAAGCCTCCCCCTTTTTCTTCCAAACATAAGGCAAAACAGTTCTATTTTTGTTTCATCAGACCAGAGGGCATTTCTCCAAAAAGTACGAACTTTGGCCCCATGTGCAAACCGTAGTCTGGATTTTTTTATGGCGGTTTTGGAGCAGTGGATTCTTCCTTGCAGAGCAGCCTTTCAGGTTATGTCGATATAGGACTCGTTTACTGTTACTGTTTACCTGTTTCATCCAGAATCTTCACACTGTATGTTGTTCTGCGATTGATTTCCACTTTTCTCACCAAAGTACGTTCATCTCTAGGAGACAGCGGAATGATGGCTGCGTGGTCCCATGGTGTTTATACTTGCGTATTATTGTTTGTACAGATGAACGTGGTACCTTCAGGCGTTTGGAAATTTCTCCCAAGGATGAACCAGACTCGTGGAGGTCTACATTTTTTATTCTGAGGTCTTGGCTGATTTCTTTTGATTTTCCCATGATGTCAAGCAAAGAGGCAAGAAATTTGTGCAGTGGTTGAAAAACGAGTTTTAATGACTCCAACCTATGTGTATGTAAACTTCCAACTTCAACTGTAGATATTCCATTAAAAATCTGCAGTTTCCAGCTACAATTGTCATTTACAACATGAACAATGTCTACACTGTATTTATGATCAACTTGATGTTATTTTAGTGGGAAAAAAAGCTTTTCTTTCAAAAACAAGGACATGTCTAAGTGTCCCCAAACTTTTGAACGGTAGTGTAAATGTTATGATTATTTATTTGTGTTGTTCCAAATGTCTGAATAAAAATGGCACAATGGTGCTTTTTCGGGGGGGGGGGGGGGGGGGCTTGAACCGCCACTGTTGTAAACAGCCTGTATTGTGTTTACAATGGACATTGCACATGAGTAGCACTGTCCTACACTGTCATTGCCTTAAAGAGATGGATAAAGGACTCTGACCACAAGATGCAGATGTCTGTCAGGACAGGACAGGTGCGTTGCTGGACACCAGATGATGAAGAAATGGAGAGATGTTTGGTGCTGACTGAAACATGTTTCTTATGTAATTGCAGAAGTGGTGTTGTGTTTCTGACTGTTTTTCAACTTCCCCATATTAGCTGCAGTGAAGTAGGCTAACTATATTTATTCCTCAACTTTTCTAATATTAATATGCACATTGCTTCACTTTACAACTAGAGTAGCCTGGCTGGCGGGAAAAGTGTCCTACACATGTCATGTATTTTTTTTCCCCTGCCCCTGTTCCGACAAGTGTATGATAATGGCCCATTCTAAATCAAAACTAATTTCACACATATTATTTAGTATATGTAAAGACAAGATTACATTGAGAATAGTCTGATGGGTGACTGACTATATTATCACTTGTGAATGAAGCTCAGCGTGTGCAGTCTAAGGCAATAAACAGCGCATGCCTTTTTGTGACTTTTTCAAATCATAGTGGCATGCATAATGTAGCCTAGCCCATAGTCCTATATGTTTTAATAAGGTTAGTATCACACCTCATGTAGCCTAGCCCATAGGCCTATATGTTTTAATAAGGTTAGTATCACACCTCATGTAGCCTAGCTGTTACGAATCCCTTTTGGCCCGACAGTCTAGGGGGGATGGTAATGAGACGCGTAACATAACTCATGCAAATTATAATTGTGACAAAGTAAAAGTGTGAACGTAATAACCAGGACAACTGAAATCTACCGTCAAACTCAGGGTTTATTTGATAAACACACGGTAATGGGGGGGAGCAGGAAAAGGGGCTGAGCTGGACCCAAGGAAAGAAACAATAAATATGCAAAAACACCCCTAAGCTAGACTAGCCTACTTTAACAACAGCTAACTAACTAACCAAAAATACAGTGGGTGGTCCGCCCAGTTCTAACTAGTGTGTTTAACAAAGTTTACCTACGGGTAGTGTATGCCCATGGGCGACTTGTCTTGGTTTCCCCCTTTTCCCACCAGCATCAAACAAACACCATAACCAAAACAATACTCAGAGGAGATGACAAAGTGATTTGGAGGTGCTCAAACAAAAGGAGAGGTTTAAGCCACAAAAAGAGAGTGAAGCAGAGAGATCTACATACATGGCATTTACAAAGAGATTGAGCTACTGAAATCTATGAAGAACAGAGATCTACATACATGGCATTTACAAAGCGATTGAGCTACTGAAATCTATGAAGAACAGAGATCTACATACATGGCATTTACAAAGCGATTGAGCTACTGAAATCTATGAAGAACAGAGATCTACCAACATGGCATTTACAAAGAGATTGAGCTCTAAAGCAAACAAATGATGGGGTTTTTAAACCATGGGGAAGGAACTGTGAAAGGGTAGGAAACAGGAGGAGGTGTGTCTTCTGATTGATGGGGTTGATTGTTGACTGATTGGGGAGTGATGATTTTCACCTGTGAGGGGAGAAGGAGAGAAAAGAAACACACACACACACAGGATACAAACACAGGATACCTGTATCCGTAACACTAGCCCATAGGCCTATATGTTTTAATAAGGTTAGTATCACACCTCATGTAGCCTAGCCCATAGGCCTATATGTTTTAATAAGGTTAGTATCACACCTCATGTAGCCTAGCCCATAGTCCTATATGTTTTAATAAGGTTTGTATCACACCTCATGTAGCCTAGCCCATAGTCCTATATGTTTTAATAAGGTTTGTATCACACCTCATGTAGCCTAGCCCATAGGCCTATATGTTTTAATGTTTGTATCACACCTCATGTAGCCTAGCCCATGGCCTATATGTTTTAATAAGGTTTGTATCACACCTCATGTAGCCTAGCCCATGGCCTATATGTTTTAATAAGGTTTGTATCACACCTCATGTAGCCTAGCCCATAGACCTCGGTTTTGACAAGGTTTGTATCACAACTAAAGTGGACAAATAACTCCAAACGTGGTAACCAAAAAAGTGTTATACAAATCAAAATATATTTTATATTTGAGATTCTTCAAAGTAGCCACCCTTTGCCTTGATGACAGCTTTACACACTGTTGGTATTCTCCCAACCAGCTTCATGAGGAATGCTTTTTCAATAGTCTTGAAGGAGTTCCTACATATGCTGAGCACTTGTTGGCTGCTTTTCCTTCACTCTGCTGTCCAACTCATCCCAAACCATCTCAATTGGGTTGAGTTTGGGTCATCCGTTCACCTACTCTGCATCTCACAAAGACACTGCGGTTGGAACCAAAAATCTCTAATTTGGACTCATCGGACCAAAGGACAGATTTCCACCTGTCTAATGTCCATAGTTCTGGTTTCTTGACCCAAGCAAGTCTCTTTGTCACGTCCACTATAATGATTGGACCAAGGCGCAGCATGCGTAGAGTTCCACATATTTTAATGAATAGAAACTCACCAAACAAAACAAACAAGCACAAACAAAACGTGAAGCTACTGGTGTGCATACAGGCAACTAACTGTAGACAAGATCCCACAAAGAACAATGAGGAAATGGCTGCTTAAATATGATCCCCAATCATAGACAACGATAAACAGCTGTCTCTGATTGGGAACCATACCAGGCCAACATAAACCATTAATCACCTAGATGACCCACCCGTGTCACTATCACACCCCAACCAACAGAGAATAAACAGCTCTCTATGGTCAGGGCGTGACACTCTTCTTCTTATTGGTGTCTGTTAGTAGTGGTTTCTTTGCAGCAATTCAACCATGAAGGCCTGATTGACGCAGTCTCCTCTGAACAGTTGATGTTTAGATGTGTCTGTGAAGCATTTATTTGGGCTGCAATCAGAAGTGCAGTTAACTCTCTTACCCTCTGCAGCAGAGGTAACTCTGGGTTTCATCATAGCGTTTGATGGTTATTGCGACTGCACTCGAAGAAACTTTTAAAGTTCTTGAACCTTTCCGTATTGACTGACCTTCATGTCTTAAAGTAATTATGGACTGTCGTTTCTCTTTGCTTATTTGAGCTGTTATTGCCATAACATGGGTTTGGTCTTTTACCAAATAGGGCTGTCTTCTGTATACCAGCCCTACCTTGTCTCAAAACAACTGATTGGCTCAAATGCATTAATTAATAAGGAAAGAAATTCCACAAACTAACTTTATTTTCTTTTTTTTCCTTTTTTTTTTAACCCCCCTTTCTCCCCAATTTCGTGGTATCCAATTGTTATTGGTTACTATCTTGTCTCATCGCTACAACTCCCGTATGGGCTCGGGAGAGACGAAGGTCGAAAGCCATGCGTCCTCCGATACACAACCCAACCAAGCCGCACTGCTTCTTAACACAGCGCGCATCCAACCCGGAAGCCAGCCGCACCAATGTGTCGGAGGAAACAACGTGCACTTGGCGACCTGGTTAACGTGCACTGTGCCCGGCAGTGAAATGCATTCCAGGTGACTATCTCATGAACCTGGTTGAGAGAATGCCAATACTGTGTAAAGCTGTCATCAAGTCAAAGGGTGGCTACTTTGAAGAATCTCAAATGTAAAATTCTTCAGTTTGCAAATCATCTGCATGCTCGTCATCCTGAGCAGGGTCTTGACCTGATGGCATTTCGGCGTCGTAAATGCACACCTTCGGTAGCCACTGGAGAAGGGTGCTCTTCACGGATAAATCCCCATGTCGCAAGGATCTGTACACAATTCCTGGAAGCTGAAAATGTCCCAGTTCTTCCATGGCCTGCATACTCACCAAACATGTCACCCATTTAGCCTGTTTGGGATGCTCTAGATAGACATGTACGACAGCTTGTTCCAGTTCCCACCAACATCCAGCAACTATGCACAGCCATTGAAGAGGAGTGGGACAACATTCCATATGCCACAATCAACAGCCTGATCAACTCTATGCGAAGTAGATGTGTAGTGCTGCATGAGGCAAATGATGGTCACACCAGATGCTGACTGGCTTTCTGATCCATTCCCCTACTTAACAAAAAAAATGTATCTGTGACCAACAGATGCATATCTGTATTCCCAGTCATGTGAAATCCATAGATTAGAGCCTAAATAATTTATTTAATTTGACTGATTACCTTATATGAACTTATATAAAATCTTTGAAATTGTTGGATGTTGCTTTGATATTTTTGTTCAGTGTAGGAGGGCCTGTTTCCTTGTTAACCTCTCAACACAAAATAGCCGCATGTGCGCACTCACTCGGAAATCACTTGGAGAAAATATCCTTTCTATTTTATTCAGCTATATTCAATGGTTTTCTTCTTACTATAAAATAATATCAAATAATGCCACCGGAATTATAAGCAAATCTTGTCTGGTAAATGAATTAGTGTAGCTCACAGCCATATGGAATATCCAGATCAGGTCCTAACATAAGGACGACTCAGAATATGCTGTTCTGTTCTTCTGAATTAGGCTACATTTTATTCACGTAATGTTTATTTAGACATTCCTAAAATAAATAATGGGTTTATTGTGATGGAGTAGGCTAAGTTAAATGGATTTATTACACTTAATTAGACTTTTTTAAATGTAGATGTTCTGAAGGTCCTCATCGGTGGCTTCTAGGCTATGCGTGGAAGCCAAGCAATGCTAAATATGTTTATGTTCATTAACGGTTAATTACTCTGCGACCGGCAGTTATTAGCATGACAATCACCAGCTGACAAAATGTCAGGACTGCCAAATCAAATCAAATCAAATGTATTTATATAGCCCTTCGTACATCAGCTGATATCTCAAAGTGCTGTACAGAAACACAGTCTAAAACCCCAAACAGCAAGCAATGCAGGTGTAGAAGCACGGTGGCTAGGAAAAACTCCCTAGAAAGGCCAAAACCTAGGAAGAAACCTAGAGAGGAACCAGGCTATGAGGGGTGGCCAGTCCTCTTCTGGCTGTGCCGGGTGGAGATTATAACAGAACATGGCCAAGATGTTCAAATGTTCATAAATGACCAGCATGGTCAAATAATAATAATCACAGTAGTTGTCGAGGGTGCAGCAAGTCAGCACCTCAGGAGTAAATGTCAGTTGGCTTTTCATAGCCGATCATTAAGAGTATCTCTACCACTCCTGCTGTCTTTAGAGAGTTGAAAACAGTAGGTCTGGGACAGGTAGCACGTCCGGTGAATAGGTCAGGATTCCAAAAAGCCGCAGGCAGAACAGTTGAAACTGGAGCAGCAGCACGGCCAGGTGGACTGGGGACAGCAAGGAGTCATCATGCCAGGTAGTCCCGAGGCATGGTCCTAGGGCTCAGGTCCCCGAGAGAAAGAGAGAGTTAGAGAGAGCATACTTAAATTCATACAGGACACCGGATAAGACAGGAGAAGTACTTCAAATATAACAAACTGACCCTAGCCCCCCGACACAAACTACTGCAGCATAAATACTGGAGGCTGAGACAGGAGGGGTCAGGAGACACTGTGGCCCCATCCAATGATACCCCCGGACAGGGCCAAACATATCTTCAACCACCAACTTACCATCCTGAGACAAGGTTGAGTGTAGCCCACAAAGATCTCTGCCACGGTACAACCCAAGGACGGGCGCCAACCCAGACAGGAAGATTACGTCAGTGACTCAACCCACTCAAATGACGCACCCCTCCTAGGGACGGCATGAAAGAGCACCAGTAAGCCAGTGACTCAGCCCCTGTAATAGGGTTAGAGGCAGAGAATCCCAGTGGAGAGAGGGGAACCGGCCAGGCAGAGACAGCAAGGGCTGTTCGTTGCTCCAGAGCCTTTCCGTTCACCTTCACACTCCTGGGCCAGACTACACTCAATCATATGACCCACTGAAGAGATGAGTCTTCAGTAAAGACTTAAAGACCGAGTCTGCGTCTCTCACATGGGTAGGCAGACCATTCCATAAAAATGGAGCTCTATAGGAGAAAGCCCTGGCTCCAGCTGTTTGCTTATAAATTCTAGGGACAATTAGGAGGCTTGCATCTTGTGACCGCAGCGTATGTGTAGGTACGTACGGCAGGACCAAATCAGAAAGATAGGTAGGAGCAAGCCCATCTTGAAATCAGCCCTTGCCTTAACAGGACGCCAGTGTAGGGAGGCTAGCACTGGAGTAATATGATCAATTGTTTTGTTTCTAGTCATTCTAGCAGCCGTATTTAGTATTAACTGAAGTTTATTTAGTGCTTTATCCGGGTAGCCGGAAAGTAGAGCATTGCAGTAGTCTAACCTAGAAGTAACAAAGGCATGGATTTTTGGACAGAAAGTTTCAGATTTTTGCAATGTTACGTAGATGGAAAAAAGCTGTCCTTGAAACAGTCTTGATATGTTCGTCAAAAGAGAGATCAGGGTCCAGAGTAACGCCGAGGTCCTTCACAGTTTTATTTGAGACAACTGTACAACCATCAAGATTAATTGTCAGATTCAACAGAAGATCTCTTTGTTTCTTGGGACCTAGAACAAGCATCTCTGTTTTGTCCGATTTTAAAAGTAGAAAGTTTGCAGCCATCCACTTCCTTATGTCTGAAACACAGGCTTCTAGCGAGGGCAATTTTGGGGCTTCACCATGTTTCTGTCACGCCCTGACCGTAGAGAGTGTTTATGTCTCTATTTTGGTTTGGTCAGGGTGTGATTTGGGTGGCAGTCTATGTTCTATGTTCTATGATTTTCTATTTATATGTGTTTGGCCGGGTGTGGTTCTCAATCAGTCAGCTGTCTATTGTTGTCTCTGATTGAGAACCATACTTAGGGACCCTTTCCCCCACCTGTTTTGTGGGAAGTTAACTTTGTCTTTGTTCAGGGAACATAGCCCAAAGCGTCACGGTTTGGTTTTTGTTCTTCATTTTGTCGGCGTCATTTTTTGAATGAAGAGAAAATGTACACTTACCATGCTGCGCTTTGGTCCAGTCCTTCAGCCAGCCGTGACAGTTTCATTGAAATTTACAGCTGTGTGTCATCCACATAGCAGTGAAAGTTAACATTATGTTTTCGAATGACATCCCCAAGAGGTAAAATATATAGTGAAAACAATAGTGGTCCTAAAACGGAACCTTGAGGAACACCGAAATGTACAGTTGATTTGTCAGAGGACAAACCATTCACAGAGACAAACTGATATCTTTCCGACAGATATGATCTGAACCAGGCCAGAACTTGTCCGTGTAGACCAATTTGGGTTTCCAATCTCTCCAAAAGAATGTGGTGATCGATGGAATCAAAAGCAGCACTAAGGTCTAGGAGCACGAGGACAGATGCAGAGCCTCGGTCTGATGCCATTAAAAGGTCATTTACCACCTTCACAAGTGCAGTCTCAGTGCTATGATGGGGTCTAAAACCAGACTGAAGCATTTCGTATACATTGTTTGTCTTCAGGAAGGCAGTGTGTTGCTGAGCAAGGGTCCAGTATGCAGCTTGAAGGTTTAGAGGCCATGATTATTTTCATCATTGTGTCAAGGGCTATAGTGCTAAAACACTTGTGTCTCTCTTGATCCTTGGTCCTGGCAGAGTTGTGTAGACTCAGGACAACTGAGCTTTGAAGGAATACGCAGATTTAAAGAGGAGTCCGTAATTTGCTTTCTAATGATCATGATCTTTTCCTCAAAGAAGTTCATTAATTTATTACTGCTGAAGTGAAAGCCATCCTCACTTGGGGAATGCTGCTTTTTAGTTAGCTTTGCGACAGTATCAAAAATAAATTTCGGATTGTTCTTATTTTCCTCAATTAAGTTGGAAAAATAGGATGATCGAGCAGCAGTGAGGGCTCTTCGGTACTGCATGGTACTGTCTTTCCAAGCTAGTCGGAAGACTTCCAGTTTGGTGTGGCACAGCCCTAGTGCTACTGTGACCTTATTACAGAGCCCTGTGACTCCTTCAGTCTAAAGTTAAATCTACAGACTGGCCACACCTAACTAATAGCCGTCATCTGATTTCCATACACTAACTAATGTTCCGGTGGTCAGCTTCTACTCTGTAATCAGATCTGGCAAACCAGGGATGGACATGGCCCATATTATCTCTATTGATGATCATTTTTCAGAGATTTTTACTTTTGAGTCTCTCTCCCACTTCATTGGTAAAATCATAGAAGTGCTAGTTTGATCATTTTGACGATTTTCCTAAGCAGCAGCTACGGTGAAGTCAGTGGAAGAAACAGAAATACAAAATGATAGGTCGTGTGGTGTCAGGAAACTCCCATGTGGTTTTGCAAACGATCTGTCCCCCCCTTTCATCTTTCTTTCCCTCCATCTGGTTCGCTTTCTCCTTTCTTCTTGACCTTTTTGCTCGCACTCTTTGTCACATCTATAATTTTCCTTTGCCTTCACTAAGACGCACACAAATGTTTTTTCCACAGAAGGAAAAAATGTTGGTACTGTGGTCTTTTCCTAACCGCAATACAAGCACAGCTTCAAGATATGAACTGTGATAGTGGCTGAGAATTATACCTTAAACCACTATCATCCCACCCCCACGCAGGCTTTGTCTGGTACATAGTTACTAGCATTGAAAGGTTGAGCACTGGCAGCCAAGGCCACCTCCTTTATTGTATCAGTGAAAAGGCCCTTCCCTTGGGTCATTGTCACACACAATACACACAATTTGGTTACATACACTGTGGTAAAACAGATGGGCACAGATACGTGCTGCCTGTCTGCCCCATGGACCCACTCAGCGTGCCCCACCCCTTGCTGAGTGTCAATGCCATGTAACAGAGCTGGGAGATGGAGAGAAAGATAGACAGTGAATAACGGCGAGCACCACAGTGGAACGAGGCCAGGCGTTGTCTGGTGCAAACCAACACCGCCTGGTTTACTCTAGTCGCTCAGTCAAGTGCATCAAATCAACTACGGCCATTCTCTGATAGGGAGAGAGACAGGAGGGCATTCAGAGACAGTCTCCCTCAGACTGGTCTAGTGCTGATAAAACTTTAATGTTATTCCACTGAGCACACGGCAAGCGGTACCTGAGTGCCAAGTCTAGGTTCAAAAGACTCCTTAACATCTTCTGCCCCCAAGACGTTAGACTGCTAAACAGTTCATCAAATGGCTACCCAGACTCCCTTTTTAAGCTGCTGCTACTCGCTGTTTATTATCTATGCATAGTCACTTTACCCCACCTACATGTACATATGATCTGAATTACCTCGACTTAGCCGTACCCCTCCACACACATTTACTTGGTACCAGCACCCCCTTTATATAGCCTAATTATTTGTATTTTATCGTGTAACTTTTTTTGTTACTTTATTTTATTATTATTTATATTTTTTAGCAAATATTTTCTTACTTAAAAAAAGTCTGCATTGCTGGTTAAGGGCTTGTAAGTAAGCATTTCACGGTGCATGTGACAAATACAATTTGATTTGATTTGACTAGGCCAGGCTCCCTAAAACCTACCAGGACCAGCAGTGTTTGGGATGGGAGCTTACACATATTACACACATATTTACAGTTGCAGCTTTTTGGGTAAGAGGTCAGTTAAAATCCAACTTTGAAAAAACAAAATACTTAAAACTGCCATATTACATTCAGCTCCAAAAGGTGCTAGAAGTAATGTTTGTGGCTGGACAGAGGGTTA